>NW_015549665.1:50672-56407 GCF_001515605.1 Sinocyclocheilus anshuiensis | reverse complement strand
GGGGGGGGAGAAAGAAAAAAAAAAAAAAAAGTAACAGTCATTCATGAGAATGTGCAAAGTAGGGGTGTGCATTAGTCTTGTGTTTGTGAAAGACTTTCATTGCTCTAGCTCACATTTGTTAATATGTTATTAATTCATAAAGTATATCATTAGTAAGCAGTAATTAATGGGGAAGCATGGGGTGTGCACTAGTCTTGTGTTTGTGAAAGTCTTACATTGCACTAGCTCACATTTGTTAATATTAGTGCTGTGTTTGATACATGATACGACAATGTATCATCACAGAGATTTGAAGATATGAGTATCGACACAGCTGTCTCTGTATCAATATTGTGGCACGTATGCAGCAATGGACCGCGCTTAATTTGAATACAAGAACACTGTTTTAAATGGAGTAGAAAAGTGTGAGGATTCTAAAAAAAGAATGAATAGAGCATAATATAAAGGCTACAACAAGGTTTAATCTGGCCGCAGAGAAACACAACTGGGGTTGCCTGATATAAAGAGACGTAATCCCCGAAACAGAGCTTCCCACTTGTGCAATATGGAAATATCTACTAAGTGTGTTACTTATCTTTGTCAACCTGGCAACCATGTGTACGCGCACTCTCTCCACTGTGGATAAATGCACTTGCTTTCTGAAAACACTGGCAAGCTTGCAGTTTTAGCGATCTCCACTTCGATATTCTATTCTCAGAAAAGTGTAATTCATCAAGTGTTCATTTACGAGAGAGAGTCTGTGTATGTATGAATTACCACAATGCGTTTCTCTATTAAAGGGGTCCTATTATGCTCTTTTACAAAGTCTTGATTTTGTTTTGGGGGTGTACTAGAACATGCTCTCTCATGCTTGGTGGTTCGAAAAACGCATTATTTTTCACATAATTTACATTATTACAATACCTTTCTCCCTAGCCTGGCACAAACAGCTCGATTAGTTCTGGGTTTGATGAAGGCCCACCTTCCGAAAAACAAAATGTGTTGTGATTGGTTAGCTGTTCCAGTGCGTTGTGATTGGTGAACAGCTTAGACGGTGTTTCAGTACTGCACCGCTCCTTGCCAAAGCAGCAAGTTCCGTCCGCTCCGGTATATTTAAGGATAGTGTCAATTAGGCATGGGCCAATTACCGGTTTCAAGGTATACCACGAAAATACCTTTCTCCCCATCCTGGCACAAACGGCTCGATTAGTTCCGGCTTTGATGAATGTCCGCCTTCCGAAAAACTAAATGTGTTGTGATTGGTTAGCTGTTCCAGTGCGTTGTGATTGGTGAACAGCTTAGACGGTGTTTCAGTACTGCACCGCTCCTTGCCAAAGCAGCAAGTTCCGTCCGCTCCGGTATATTTAAGGATAGTGTCAATTAGGCATGGGCCAATTACCGGTTTCAAGGTATACCACGGTTTGAAAATTAGTGGTTTCAAAACCACTAATATTTTCCGTTATACCGTTCCTGCGGTATGCGCTGTTTTTCATGTTTCCTCAAAGACTGAAAGAAAGTGTAGGAAGGAATACCTCAGGTTGAGTGCAGTGAGTGACACGACCCCCCTCCTGTTGGTGCAGCAGTCAGTCACGTGTGTGTATGACGGCCGAAGGAGCTTCCCCTGGAACTTACGCGATTGGCAACCAGATGTTTTTTTTGTTTTGTTTTATTGCAGCCGATCTCTGTTCTGGACTTGCACAAACTGACCGTTCCTGCGGTATGCACTGTTTTTCATGTCTCCTCAAAGACTGAAAGTGTAGGAATCCCTCAGGTTGAGTGCAGTGTAGAGAGTATCACAACCCTCCTCCTCCTGTTGGTGCGAGCGAGCGGTCAGTCACATGTGTGTAGGATGGCCGAACTTAAGAAGCTGCCCCTGGAACTTACGCGATCGGCAACCGGCCGTTTTTTGTCTTATTGCAGCTCGTCTCTGTTCTGGACTTGCACAAACTGCGTTGCAATGCAATCATTTTCCAAAATGTAATTTATGTGAAAATATGAAGACTGTAAACGCCCGTTAACACAGGCCCGAGACGCTGAAGACGAACGCGCCAGAGACGCTGAAGACTGACGCAAGGAGAAAAATACTGTAGCAGGCAGATCACTCACTGTTCATGATGCACAAACTATTGGAAGAAAATCCTCAATATTGATTTGGGGGTTTATATGAATGTGTCTGAGGGGAACTGACTGTCTTCAGAAAAGTTTACGTGGTATTTTCTTTTAATTTCATCTCTGTATAGTTCATATTAAAGCAGTGTTTCAGGCAGCACTGCTTTGTTTACAGCAGTAACCAAGGGAACACTATCTGGTGTTCCAGAAACACCTCCTGATGTCAGAGAGTGAATCTGCGTCTCATTCAGAGCTTCTGCTGTTTGTTTCGTTCAGGCATGTAGTATAATTTCACAAAGCTAGTCAGAACTATCGTAACGAGTTGTAACTAACAATTGTAGTCTGTTTTTACTTCAAATTGGGTTATTATTAAATCAAATTATGTATATGAAATTATATAACTAACTAAAGGATGTGAAATGATATAAATTATGTGAATTATATAACAAATTAAATAACTGTAATTACAGATTTAAGTTAAATGAATGTCAGTCTTTATTTTTCTTTTTAGGAAACAAATCAAAGAAAATATAAACAAAGTCTACTGTTCCTAATATTCTGTATGTTGCTCAAAAGCAAAATATATTGTGTTCAGCGGAAAAAAGTTTTTTATTTTTTTTTTACCCAGTCAAAATATGATATAAATTATGTGAATTATATAACAAATTAAATAACTGTAATTACAGATTTAAGTTAAATGAATGTCAGTCTTTATTTTTCTTTTTAGGAAACAAATCAAAGAAAATATAAACAAAGTCTACTGTTCCTAATATTCTGTATGTTGCTCAAAAGCAAAATATATTGTGTTCAGCGGGAAAAAGTTTTTTTTTTTTACCCAGTCATTTAAAAATAACACATTTTAGAGCTGTAAGGACAATACCGTGATACTGTGAAACCGTGATATTTTTGCTTAAGGTTATCATACCATCAAAATCTCATACCGGCCCATGCCTAGTGTCAATATTACATATCAATTTGAGCCGGTTTCAGACCCCGGGAATATTGAACAAGAGGATCGTGCAGAACCTTTGCATGCACAGATATTGCAAGACATATTAAAGTGGTGACTAGGGTTGGGCCGATAGACAATGGCATTGTCGATCGCCAATGGCTGACAGACATCACGATGTTGAGGCGGCATCGTGACCCCCCACCCCCATACCCCCAGCAATCCACCGCATCCAAATACCGTTTTCGTTAAGAAAATGACGTGTATACGGAACCCGAACTTAAAGGGAATAAATACGAGATGGGAGGAAAATATATATTTCAATACTTTCTCTCACAGTTATATCATTGGGTAATTATACTGTAGGCCTATATAAATTGTTGGCATCGGGGAGCCGCTATTATGCCTGGCATTGAAACTGCTTTTGAGTGCACAATCGCTTTTTAGTTTCACTTTCACATTCGAGATTTGCGATCGCACGTACTCCGTTTATACTATGGAGCAGCAGTACTTACCACCCATTTTACAAGATTAGATGATTTATCAGTGGTGCTCAGAATCTACAAATCATTTGTCATCGTCCTCAGTCATCTCTCCTACTTACTCTGTTTATGTGGTAAGTGAAATTTTATGTACTGTAATGTAACAGGCAACCATTAGCAAACGTTATTTGTTTTCCGTGCCTTTCTGAAATACGGATTCACGCTTCGGGCACCCCCCCACCCCCTGAAAAATAACTGTATTTACTAAGTACAGATAAGTGCAACGGTAATATGTATTGTTTATTTCAAAAATTCAGAAGGTACTGTAAATATGCATTGCTGTCAATTTGAATAGTTATTTATGAATTACTTTATGTATTACAAAACATGAAGCACTTCTTCGCTGTCGTCTTGTCTGATGCACTCAACCAAGTGTTCCAAACACGACCTCGCCCCTCCCCACCCCCCAACAATTCAAATTTCCGTAGGCAGGAATTATTTTAATGATATTCTAATTGGCCGTTTTGTGACATCACAAAAACCCGGATATCAACGCTGTAGTCCAAACGAGCCATTTGTTGTAGTTCTTGAAAAGGGATTTTTCTATCTATCTCCCTTTGGAGTGGACTTTGAGATTTGTAACTTTGTAGATCTTTTTTTATGCCCAAACATACACACTACACACTGACTAAAATTCAAAAAGTGAAAGCATAATAGGATCCCTTTAACAGTGAAGCTGTGGCTTTAATTCCTTTAAGGTGTTTTCACACTGGGTCCTTTTCAGGGGTCTGAGCGCAGTTTGCGTGATTTTTGGCCCATATGTGAACACTCCAAACGATTTCAGACCCCTCAGAAGCTAACCGAACCGAGACCATCTCGGGAGGTGGTCTGAGTATGGTTCGCTTTCGGCTAAAGGAACAGTTCGCTAAAAACGTGCGTTGTGAACACAAATCGGCCCGGGCTCACTTGATTTTTCCATTTGCAAATTCCAATGTAGTTTGGCCATCAGATGTTTCTGTACAAATCAGCTGTTCATAGTGGCTGCTTCTTCTGGCAGATCTCTACAAATTGTTCGCTCAATGTACACTCGTTTACTTTAATTTCAACCGCTTCCAAACTGTGTAAGAAAGATACGGCTGTGCGCCTTGGCAGTTGAAACTTTTTGACACAGGCTAGAGCGTGCACATCCCAGCGGGGGCTAAACTACACTCTTTAGCGTTTATCGTTTCAACTGTCAAAAACACCCATGGTTTTCATAAACACAGTTGGTTTTGTCTCAATCGAATGTAAACATCTGGGAAAGAAATCGCATGTGTAACTGATCTGTGCAGTATGTAGTTCTAGTACAGTAACCTAATATGAGAATCAGTAGAATCTATTATTCATACGATTAATAATATGCATTTGAATTTTTTTCGTTTGATTAGTACATTTCTTACTTAAATGCTGCATTTAAGGATACCTGTACTGTACCTGAAAAATTTAAAGCAGTTTATTATATTTTCTTTTATTTGTCCAGGTTTTTTTTTTCTATCTCAATGTCAGCATGCCTTTTCCGCTGGTCCTTAAAAAGTCTTAAATTTAATTGTATCAAATTTAAGGCCACAAAAAGTACAATGGGGACGGAAAGATAACGGTCATCAAATCTAATAAATTTAGAACTCTTCTAATTTTTATTTTTAAGTGTAGAGAGTGTGTTAATTTGTACAATGCTAACCTACCAGCAATGTTAAGATGTTTTTTTAATATATTAGTATGAGTACATTACAATATAAATTTATTAGAATGAGTATATTATTATTTATGGGCTTAAAAACAAGATGCAAACAATCAGAATATTGTACCTGGTGGGGAGTGCCCAACATAAACATGAAACATATGCCATTACCTATATTGTACTGTGGTATAGTTATGGAGGCCCTTCATAATGCAGAGGTCAACTGCCTGCTCTGCCTATAGTTAGCAATGGCCCTATAGTATGCAGTGTTTAATAAACAGCTGTTTTATTAAAGTCACCCTGTAGTGAAAATCAAGTTTTTTTTTAATGTTGTTTATTTGTCTATGTGGTGTTTTTAATATGCTTTTAGACAAACCATATGCCAATTAGACTTGTGCCGGTATTCGGTAATGGAGTGCTTTACTGCATTTAAATGTTCAGTTATTTTTGTTATAAGAAAAAAGTTATTAAACCTGTTATACTGTATTATGACAGCACT
>NW_015549665.1:48855-49973 GCF_001515605.1 Sinocyclocheilus anshuiensis | reverse complement strand
TGTAAAACTTTTAACTTTATACATTTTTCTGTATTGCTTTATTGCATTTAAATGTTCAGTTATTTTTGTTATAAGAAAAAAGTTATTAAACCTGTTATACTCTATTACAGCACTTTTTTTTAAACTAAATTTCAATATTGTGATAATACCGTATACCGTGACAAAAGCATTAGCAATTAATCGCAACATGAAAATTTGATACCGGCATATCCCTAGTGCCAATCCATTAATCAACACCATTGCTGAGTAGGCATGGGCCTACTCAGCAATGAGTAATAAGATTTTGACGGTATGATAACCTTAAGTAAAAATATCACGTTTCACTGTATCACGGTATTGTTGTTACAGCTCTAAAATGTGTCATTTTTAAATGACTGGGTAAAAAAAAAAAAATTTATATAATTATATTTTGTTTTTGAGCAACATACAGATTATTAGGAACAGTAGAATTTGTTTACTTTTTATTTCACGTCATTTGAACCAAAGCACTGCAACACCCGCTGAGTACAACGATAGAGCTTGAAAGATCAAAGACAATTTTTAATATAACTCCGACTGGATTCGTCTGAAAGAAGAAAGTCATATACACCTAGGATGACTTCAGGGCGAGTAATTTATGGGCTAATTTAAATGTTTGGGTGAACTAACCCTTTAATATGTTATATAATTCATATACATATCATTTCACATCATTTAGTTATATAATTTCATAATTTGATTTTATAATATCCCAATTTGAAGCAAAAACAGAATGTTCTGACTAGCTTGTGAAATTATACTACAAGCATGAACTAAGCAAAAAGCAGGAGCTCTGAATGAGACGCAGATTCACCCTCTGACAGCAGGAGGCGCTTCTGGAACACCAGATACAGTGCTTCCTTGGTTACCGCTGTAAACATAGCAGCACTGCGCTAAAACACTGCTTTAATATGAACTATACAGAGATGAGATGAAAAGAAAATACCACGTAAACTTTTCTGAAGACAGTCAGTTCCCCTCAGAAACACATTCATATAAAACCCCAAATCAACATTGAGGATTTTCTTCCAATAGTTCGTGCATCATGAACAGTGAGTGATCTGCCTGCTACAGTATTTTTCTCTGTGCGTCTGTCTTCA
>NW_015549665.1:47387-48027 GCF_001515605.1 Sinocyclocheilus anshuiensis | reverse complement strand
GAAACACATTCATATAAACCCCCAAATCAATATTGAGGATTTTCTTCCAATAGTTCGTGCATCATGAACAGTGAGTGATCTGCCTGCTACAGTATTTTTCTCTGTGCGTCCATCTTCAGGGTCTCTGGCCTGTGTTAACGGGCGTTTACAGACTTCATATTTTCACATAAATTACATTTTGTAAAATGATTGCATTGCAACGCAGTTTGTGCAAGTCCAGAACAGAGAGACGAGTTGCAATAAGACAAAAAACAGCCGGTTGCCGATCACGTGAGTTCCAGGGGAAAGCTCCTTCGGCCATCCTACACACACGTGACTGACCGCGCTCGCACCAACAGGAGGAGGAGGGTCGTGTTACTCTCTACACTGACTGCACTCAACCTGAAGGATTCCTACACTTTCAGTCTTTGAGGAGACATGAAAAACATATCGCAGGAACGGTATAACGGAAAATATTAGCGGTTTTGAAACCGTGAAATTTTCATATCGCGGTATACCTTGAAACCGGTAATCATGCCTACTTTCAATGAACTTTAATTTTGTAAATTAACTGTATTTGTTGAAGTTATTATTACTTAATCAAAACAACCCAACTGCAGTTTGATTGATATTACTTGGAATGCGCAATAAAAAAAACGTG
>NW_015549665.1:47138-47377 GCF_001515605.1 Sinocyclocheilus anshuiensis | reverse complement strand
TAATTAGACGATATTTTGCTGAGTGTGTTATTGTGCTGATATCTTAAGGACTACCGTGGACAGTTCTTCAGTGGTCAGTTCACAGCAGTGATAGAAAAATTATCTTTTCCAATAAGTTTAAATTGATTTTTAACTTTTATGGGCATTCTTACCTTTATAAAGCCATTTTTTCTGTGTGCATCATCTTTTGAGTCAAATTCTTACATTTAATCAGTCAATTATAATAATAATACATTTAG
>NW_015549665.1:43497-46871 GCF_001515605.1 Sinocyclocheilus anshuiensis | reverse complement strand
ACGCCTCTGTAGGTGTGTTTTGTTTAGCTTTTGCAATATACTCGATAATGTCATGATGTCTCACGAGTTCAGTATTTGCGCTAAACCTGCGCAGATTTGACCTGCATGAACTTCCCCAAGAAATGAATGAGTGAACAATTTACAAAAAGTAACTGGCCAAATTGGCTAGTGGTTTGACAGCGTTACCCGCCACAGCTGATTTTTACCCGCATTTGGCGGGATGGCGAGTGTTAATTTCAAACCCTGGTCACAATCCAATAACAAATCACGTCAAGGGATAGATTCCTATCACTAGCATGCAAAATATACCAATACCAGCACAAAACAAAAATAAATTAGAGCAAAAAACCCATGAAGTGGTTTAATGTGAATTTAGAACTTGCATTATAACCCCTGGCAACAGTGTAAAAGTAGCCTGAGTCAGACCCACCTCTCCCGCATTGGCATCTGCACTTCACACGTGTATGCCCGCGGGCGCGAATTAAGAATCACAAACGGCTGCATTCGAGTCTTCAAGACAGGACACAACATCGTCAAGTAAGTAACTTTAATGAATGTTACAGTATTCACTGTAGTTGTCCACTAGTAAAAACATAGCTTTATCAGTCATTATCAGTGTATGCCATTGTTTTGCGTTTACTACAGTTCAGTGGTTCAGGAGGCGCTGGCTGGTGTGACTGAGTGGAGGCAGGACAATCACAAACGGCTGCATTCGAGTCTTCAAGGCATTTTAGGACACAACATCGTCAAGTAAGTAACTTTAATGAATGTTACAGTATTCACTGTAGTTGTCCACTAGTAAAAACATAGCTTTATCAGTCATTATCAGTGTATGCCATTGTTTTGCGTTTACTACAGTTCAGTGGTTCAGGAGGCGCTGGCTGGTGTGACTGAGTGGAGGCAGGACTAATTTGCATATTCATAGATCAGCATATAGTAAATGAGGCAATGGTGTAAGAGTTACATTCAAGCTATTTTAAGGCATGAGAAAATTTTCACAAGAAAAAAACGTTTAAATGTCATTGTGATGATCAAAGATAAGTTTCAAGGGATAAAATATTTGACCACGGGGACTTTAAATTCTGCTGAGGTGAAATTCAGTGCAGTCCTGTATCGTGATATGTATCGTGGCCTCTGTATCGGGATACATATCGTACCGTGACTTTGCTGGTGATACACAGCCCTAGTTAATATGTTATTAATTCATATAATATATTAGTAAGCAATAATTAATGGGGGAAAAATAACATTGAAACACTGAATTCAAAATACTGTCTTTGGGTGGGAAAACACAAGGCAACATTAAAGCTTCTTTTTTGTTGACTGCAGATGTATGAAATCTCTTTGGAAAAAATAAATTTGGAAAGACTGTTGGCACACGATGGATTTTCAAAAGTACATTATACATGACCCAAACTCACAGACCTTGCAGAGATGGAGTTTGCATGGAGCAGCATTTACTACCAAACGAGCTGCTCAGAGACTGAAATCACCAGATCATAAGCTGCTCCTTTTTAAAAGAACACAGTGCCAGACTTCATACATCTGACTATATACAGCCCTCTATGGACACCTTGGCAATTGAATCGCCATTGGCTAGTAAATTTTTTTGTTTACTCGCCAGACTGATAAAAAAAAATAATTAAATAAATATATATATTAGTACAGTTTCAGATATTTATAAAACTGTGCCATTTTACAAACATATATATACATGTGTGTGTGTGTGTTTGTAAAATGAGGTGAGCGCCAGCCAATGAGATTGCCGTTTGCACATTAGTTCCACCCACTACCAGAGAAAGCGGCCGTTCTTAAACGCTGAAGAATTCCAAAGGAACTCCGTTATTTTGACAGCAAAATACAACAAAGAATATCGTTTACATGTAGCGCGTCAATTCTCTCTCTCTCTCTCTCTGCGTGTGTGTGAAACAAAGCGACGGGGAGTCGTGCGCCTTCGCACTAGAGTTTACGGTACGTTAAATACAGGTGCGTTGCACATCCATACAGCACAGATCGCTTGACGGAGAGTGAAACTCTGAAGCGCTCAGTCAGAGTGTTCTGTGAGTGAAAATATATCTGTGCTACACTTAACCTCCAACTCACACACTGGCGAGTAAAATCTGAGAATTTATTAGCCATTGGCTAATATTAGACATCATTTAGTCGCCCAGAGTAAGATTTAGTCGCATATGCGAGTGATTTACTCGCAGTGTAGAGGGTTGATAATTAAATCACAGCCTTTGCAATGTGCTAAATCACACTAAGTAGGGCTGGGCAAAAAAAAATGTTTTTTCGATTAATTTTTTTAAATGATGAAGGTTTTCATCAGCCAACTGGTACGTTTCATATACTCGCCAATGCACATGCACCTTTGCCTGTCAAACTAGGATACATCATGCAGTGACTGCATGGACTCTCTTAAGGCATTTTTTTTATTGTTTTGTGGCAAAGTAAGTGACCTAGTCCATAATAACCGCTTGCATATTGTTAAAACAACAATCAAGATATATATTGTCTGCAATAATGCTGCACACCCCTAGCAAAGAGAATGGATTATTTGGTTTGAGGATGAAGAATCACCTTTACAAGGTCCAGCAGACGGGTGGGGGAATCCAACCACAGCTACATGAGCCTCATCAAGCACAACAACAGCACCAGACATCAGTTTTTCTTCCCCAAGAGGAAGACTGAGACATAGGGAGCGAGATAGAGCCAGGACACCTTCAGCTCCTGTAGATGACCTTCTGAGTGGCAACACACTCTCATACACACTGCCATTCAAATCTGAAATAATGCAGAGTAATTGGGTTGTTAGTAGTACAAAACTGTAATTTGGGTCTGATGATAAAATGAATAAAAAGAGACTTACATAAGTACAACAGGTGTATGTTACTACCCCTGCATGTGGCAGAGAAGCTAATAGGTGCAGACAGACCAGGTTCAGTCTCAAATCTGTGTTTCACAAGAGTGTTGGGGTCAAATCTCTGAACATACAGGCAGTGCGCTCCTCTCTAAAAAAACAAAGTTTAGAGCTGATTTATTATGTTTCATTCATTATGCACTGATAGTACAAACATCCACCAAGATTCGAAGAGACTTCAGAAAAAAACCTGTTCTGTGCTGAACAAAATTACACATTTTAGGTAATATAATCAGACTACTTTTAGATTACTTTCAACCTAACTTGTTTTTCCACATTGATTTAAAATAGAATAATCTTGTACCATATTGGTATAAAAATACAAAGTGTAATAAAATATATTCCATTTGTTGTTATCACCAACATGCATTAAACACTATATTACGTCAAGGTTTCCCAAACTGGGTTTGTGAAGGAACTGCAGGGGATTTATGAGTTTAATGAAAAACGAATT
>NW_015549665.1:30724-39575 GCF_001515605.1 Sinocyclocheilus anshuiensis | reverse complement strand
TATATATATATATATAAAGTAATCCGTTACTAATTCCAAATGACATGACAAAAATTGTAGTTAGTAACGTAATCCACATTACACATTTTAGGTAATATAATCAGACTACTTTTAGATTACTTTCAACCTAACTTGTTTTTCCACATTGATTTAAAATAGAATAATCTTGTACCATATTGGTATAAAAGTGTAATATGTAATAAAATATATTCCATTTGTTGTTATCACCAACATGCATTAAACACTATATTACGTCAAGGTTTCCCAAACTGGGTTTGTGAAGGAACTGCAGGGGATTTATGAGTTTAATGAAAAACGAATAATTAATTAAATCATACAAATTTTAAGTTTAACAATTTTAAAATGAATAAAATAAAACACTTACTGAAAAATTTAATATTTTATTTGTTTACCTGCATGTCATATGATCATTAACCAATGTCACAGAACCAATGAATTTGCAAATGTGATAGGCCTACTTCATTATTAAAATACATTTTTTTTTTTAAATCTCAGGTGTACTTCAAGTAAATATATTAGGTGACAGAGGTTCAGGTGACAAAAAACTGGTGAATTTGTGCATTTTAATGTGTTTCAAATAGTCAAATGCTGTGTAGCCACCTGACTAATGACTGATCTCTGTGTGAAGGTTCTGAAAACCAGAAGATTTCTGACTGTATATAAGCAGTGGGTTGCTTGTTATAGATTGTGTGACGTCATGTGCACTACCGCCGGTGGCAATAGACGCGGTTGTCACGTGCGACCGTCACAGTCCTAATGTGTTCAAAATTGTGTTTTTGTCTTACCCCGATTCACTATGGTAAATCTACAGGAAATTCCAGGCTTATATTATAGGTTGTTTGCACATGACGTCACTGATGACGCGCGAAATGCAGCTGGAGGGCAGGAAGTGATTTTTCTCGGTAGAAATCACTAGCAGAAACTCAAAATGCCAGTGTTTTGCGTTGTTTATAGATGCTTAAATTGGCCAAACCGAGAAACCACAAGCAGCTTTTATCGTGTACGAAAATGTGTTGTTCATAAGTGGGGAAAATTCAAGAAATTGATTGAAAAACGCAGTAAAAAGTGGCTTGTAAACCTGTGTCTGCGGTCGGGAGGAGCGAAGCTCGTGTGATTATGCTCGTGCGTACGCGTAAATGGTTATTATAGGATATAATAATATATAAAGATATTTATAAAGATATAAATAGATTGGGCTGCCACTTCTCACGCACGCATTGTGACAGTCAGAATTCACTCGGTGCTAAACGCCACACGTAGACACGTAAATAAGATTATTTGCAGTTCAGAGAGCTTCACTGATTATAAAGGAACATCGTGAGATTGTGATCAATTGAAGTGAGTGACAGCTTTTTAGTTATTATATGGAAGCGCTATTTGCTCGCTTTCTAGGCAGGCTATAATCAATTCGGAATTTGAATAAAAGTTTTGTTTTACGTGCTGCTAACAATCGGACAAACCGAGAAACCACAAGCAGCTTTTATCGTGTACGAAAATGTGTTGTTCATAAGTGGGGAAAATTCAAGAAATTGATTGAAAAACGCAGTAAAAAGTGGCTTGTAAACCTGTGTCTGCGGTCGGGAGGAGCGAAGCTCGTGTGATTATGCTCGTGCGTACGCGTAAATGGTTATTATAGGATATAATAATATATAAAGATATTTATAAAGATATAAATAGCAAGAATATACGCTTGCTGCATCTCCACATTCAAAAAGCTATAAAACTTAAAGTTCTAGATTGGACAGACCAGTTCCACCTCAGATTGAGAGTACATCTTGCCACAGTGTCAGCTGCGTCGTTTCAGGACTGTCTGATGTTGAATTACAAAATAAGAGTCCCGACAAACTCATAAATACGCTGCTGTATCTCTACATTCAAAAAGCAATAAAAATTAAAGTTCTAGATTGCACAGACCACTTTCACCTCAGATTGAGAGTACATCTTGCCACAGTGTCAGCTGCGTCGTTTCAGGACTGTCTGATGTTGAATTACAAAATAAGAGCCCCCACAACTTTCATATATGTGTTGTTTTGTGTGTACTTCAAAAAGATATAAAAAATAAAAGTTCTAGATTGCACAGACCAGTTCCACCTCAGATTGAGAGTACATCTTGCCACAGTGTCAGCTGCGTCGTATCAGGACTGTCTGATGTGGAATTACAAAATAAGAGCCCCGACAAACTCATAAATACGCTGCTGTATCTCTACTTTCAAAAAGCTTTAAAAATAAAAGTTCTAGATTTCACAGACCACTTTCACCTCAGATTGAGAGTACACCTTCCCACAGTGTCAGCAGTATCGTTTCAGGACTGTCTGATGTGGAATTACAAAAGAGCACCCACAACTTTCATATGTGTTGTTTTGTGTCTATTTTCAAAAAGCAATACAAATTAAAGTTCTAGATTGCACAGACCAGATCCACCTCAGATTGAGAGTAGACCTTGCCACAGTGTTCAGCAGCGTCGTTTCAGGACTGTCTGATGTGGAATTACAAAATAAGATCCCCCACAAACTCAAAAACACGCTGCTGAATCTCTACATTAAAAAAGCAATAAAAATTAAAGTTCTAGATTGCACAGACCACTTTCACCCCAGATTGAGAGTACACCTTCCCACAGTGTCAGCCAGTGTTGGGGGTAACGCATTACAAGTAACGCGAGTTACGTAATCAGATTACTTTTTTCAAGTAAATAGTAAAGTAACGCAGGCCCCCCAAAACCCATAAATAAGCTGCTGCATCTCTACTTTCAAAAAGCTATAAAAATAAAAGTTCTAGATTGCACAGACCAGATCCACCTCAGATTGAGAGTAGACCTTGCCACAGTGTTCAGCAGCGTCGTTTCAGGACTGTCTGATGTGGAATTACAAAATAAGATCCCCCACAAACTCAAAAACACGCTGCTGAATCTCTACATTAAAAAAGCAATAAAAATTAAAGTTCTAGATTGCACAGACCACTTTCACCTCAGATTGAGAGTACATCTTGCCACAGTGTCAGCTGCGTCGTTTCAGGACTGTCTGATGTTGAATTACAAAATAAGAGTCCCGACAAACTCATAAATACGCTGCTGTATCTCTACATTCAAAAAGCAATAAAAATTAAAGTTCTAGATTGCACAGACCAGTTCCACCTCAGATTGACAGTACCCCTTGCCACAGTGTCAGCTGCGTCGTTTCAGGACTGTCTGATGTGGAATTACAAAATAAGAGCCCCCACAAGCTCACATATGTGTTGTTTTGTGTCTACTTTCACAAAGCTATAAAAAAAAGTTCTAGATTGCACAGACCAGTTCCACCTCAGATTGAGAGTACACCTTCCCACAGTGTCAGCTGCGTCGTTTCAGGACTGTCTGATGTGGAATTACAAAATAAGAGCCTCCCAAATCTCATAAATAAGCTGCTGCATCTCTACGTTTTTTTTTATAGCTTTTTGAATGTAGAGATGCAGCAAGCGTATTTATGAGTTTGTGGGGGCTCTTATTTTGTAATTCCACATCAGACAGTCCTGAAACGACACTGCTGAAACTGTGGCAAGGTGTACTCTCAATCTGAGTTGAAAGTGGTCTGTGCAATCTAGAACATTCAAAAAGCTATAAAAAAAAACGTAGAGATGCAGCAGCTTATTTATGAGATTTGGGAGGCTCTTATTTTGTAATACCACATCAGACAGTCCTGAAGCTGACACTGTGGCAAGATGTACTCTCAATCTGATGTGAAAGTGGTCTGTGCAATCTAGAAATTTTATTTTTATAGCTTTTTGAAAGTAGACAAAACAGCATATATATGAAAGTTGTGGGGGCTGTTTTGTAATTCCACATCAGACAGTCCTGAAACGACGCAGCTGACACGGAAGGTGCCTGTGAGCAGAGATGTATTGATGATGTGTGTGAGTGCTGGTAAAAGTGTAGGAGAGATTGCTTGGAGGAGGTGTGAGGGGATTGGGTCTAGAGGGCATGTTGTAGGATGGCTGGAGAGCAGAAGTTTTGATACTTCTGCCTCAGTGAGGGGACAGAAGGAGAAGATGGGAGTTTTTGCGGTGGGTGTGGTTGGTTTGAAGTCCTGTGTGTGTGGGGCTGAGAATTGACTACTGATTGTTCTGGTTTTGTCTGTGAAGAATGTGGCGAAATTATCAGCTGTTATAGAAGTGGTAGGAGGTGGTGGAGGGGGACAGAGGAGAGAATGGAAAGTTTTGAAGAGATTACGTGTGTCTGGAGCGCTGTTGATCTTGAGACAGTTACGGACTGTGTGTTGGGAAAAAATCACGTTCTCTGGAAGAGGAGCACTGCATTCAGATCAGTTCTCTGACGGTTTTACCGTAATATGCAGTTTATGCGCGACCCTCGAAATAACGTGGCGGCTAGATTGACCGTGATTTTCGACTTGGCGGCTGGCTTGACCGCAGTAATTTATCGCAATCTCACGATTCCGTGAACTGCAAACAATATCTTATTTACATCGTGTCTATGTGTGGCGTTTAGCATTCAGTGAATTCTGACAGTGTCACCCTGTATCTTTTTATATATTTCTTTATTAATATTTTAATATATTATTATTTTATATTAACCATTTGCACACACGAGCATTATCCGGCTTCGCTCCTCCCGACCGCAGACGCAGGTTTACAAGCCACTTTTTCCAGTGTTTTTCAGTCAAATTCTTGAATTTTCCCCCCTTATGAGCAACACATTTTTGTACACGATAAAAGCTCCTTGTGGTTTCTCGGTTTGTCCGATTTGAGCATCCATAAACAATGCAAAACACTGGCATTTTGAGTTTCTGCTAGTGATTTCTATGGAGAAAAATCACTTCCTGCCCTCCAGCTGCATTTCGCACATCATCAGAATCACGTGATTGCAAACAACCTATTGCAACCTTTTTTTGCAACATGACATATCTGCTCTGACATGGTGACCACCAGTAATCACAGGGATTTCTCAAACCATCACATTCGACTGTGCAAAAAGAGCAGTGCTAAAGCACAATTGATAGAAACACTCTACTAAAAGAACTACAAGAACAGTAATGTGGAAATTTTGTTTCAAGTACAGATGGTGATAGAGAAGCCAAAGTCTCAGTGTCTGTTTAGCCAGGATCAGATTTCGTTTGCCTTGTATTGTTTTGTTTGTTCTGAGGATAAGGTCCAACACCGTAGAGTCTGATAGGATGCACTGCCTTTGATGTAGGGTTGGGTGATAAAACAATAACAGTAATTATCGCGACAATTTTCCTTGATATAATTATAGCAAAAGATTGATAAATGTCTTTCGATCGATAAATGTTTAATCTAATGAATAACTGATTTGTTAAATCAAATGAAAAATTGTGTGTTTGATTGGTCCAGACGCTACACACACTATGCAAACAATACTGCACATGCATGTTGCAGACAGTCACACTGGTGCCAATACCAATTTACCTAACAGATAAGTGTTGCCATTTCTGTTGCGTATGGGAAACATTAAACAGCAAACGCACCAAAAGCAGAACAAAAAAACACTACTTGTTTGAACCATGCCACAAAGACTATTTAACAGCTCGGCCCAAAACACCAAGCAAATGCATTTACTCACTAACCATCTCACGTCCACTAAACAGTGTTGTGAGATCCAGTGAAAAGCATTTAAGCTTGGCACAGAGTTCTGATACAAACCACAAATGTCTCAGTGATTTAAACTAGTTTAAAGCCAGATGTAACAGCACTGACATTCTCAACAACTGCTGTGGAAAACAGGGCAAACATTGTTACAATTCAACAATCTAGTTAGAACACATTTTAATCCACAAATCACCAACACTTACCATGGATTTACTGTAGGAACACTAACTTGTAACCATGGTTATTTTGGCAGAAACGTGGGATATTCAAATCGAATTTGACTATTTTAATGTAAAAATTAAATGTATAAAAGGAGTTATAGGAAATAAAGCATTTTTGTTATTAATATTAGCAGTTTTTGTGCATTTTCTTAACAAATGCCATAAAAACTAGTTACTTTTAACTAGGGGTGGGGGAAAAAAATCGATACAGCATAGTATCCCAGTATTTTCTGTGGCAATACTGTATCGGCAATACTGTATGGATACACGGATGCCAAGTATCGATCTTATTATACTATTTGGTAGAATAATAAAAACATTTTTTACAATCCACTAGATGGTGGTGTTGAGTTTTTTTCTGGTGAGGTCAGCTGGGTCACCTTCAGCATGCAGTAAGTTAGTAAAATAAAGAGGTGGCATCGCGGAAAGTGATCAGGAAAGCCCCGTCCGCTTTTAAATCGGATGTATGGACTTACTTCGGATTTGTAAACAAGGAGGGGATGTAAGTAGGGATGCACCGAAAATATAGGCTACATTAGGGATATGCCAGTATCAAATTTTCATGTTGCGATGAATTGCTAATGCTTTTATCACGGTGTGCGGTATTACTCTGTCGTTTTAATTACAATTTTTAAAAAGCTTATAAAATATAATTTTTTTAAGAATTTGACAAAAGATGACATACTTTTAATAAAGTTAGAGGAGTCAAACATCACCTCGTAATGGGAAGGCTACTTTTTGATAACATTTTGGATAATTGTTTAGAAGGTGCTCCTAAATTTTTTAAGTTTAACTTTTTAAAAGAAAAGTAAGCGTAGAGCCCTGAAGCATCGTGATAATATCGTATCGTGAGGCTTCTGGTGATTCCCACCCCTACTTTTAACCATGGTAGTGAGGTGCAATGCGTGATTTTCTAAAAGACAAAACATGTACTATTAATTTGTGAAAGAGCAGTCTGATGAGAAAACAATGGTTTCGCCATCTTCCACTCGGAATCAAAAATCTGCTTTTAAACTTGAAAGAAATAAATGACATTTATCATGCTAATTATCGAAATTGACTGATATGAACAACTTTGTGATAATATATTTGGCCATATCTCTCAGCCCTACTTTTTTTTTTATGTTTTCCCCATCCCTTTAAGTTATATGCAGTTTTTACATTATGTGCAGTTATTACATTATGAGTTGCTACACATCCTGAATATACACAATGAGTTGGTTAGTTGTTTTTCTCATCTTGAATTTAATAGTTTTGTGTCTGCTGTTCACAGCCCCATCAGAACAAACCTATTTATAGGCTATGACTCACCAACTGAAAACACCAGCCAGTAAGTTTTCAGAACTCAATTTAATAATATAAAGCCATAATTAAAAAGGATGTTATAGTCAGAAGTCTGTGATCTCTGACCTGATAATCTCATCCTCTGCCAAAACATGCTCTATGGGCTGTTGTGGTGAAGCAAGCAGTAAGTCCAGGAACCTGACAGCCCCACAACAAAACAGCACCACCGGCTCAGAGTCAGTAGCTGACAGCACTCTGAGAACATCAGCTGAAACCTGAAAAAAGTCAGAAAAAAACATCATAGATACTAAAGTTCAAATGTTACACTTGGCATTAACATCAGTTTCCGACAATTTATTTGAAATGGTATAATTGGAGTCCAAAATGTTTTTGAAATAGTCCACTTCAACATTTGGAGGTGCTCAAAAATGCAAGTAGCCACATTGATTTTGCAGTGTAAATGTCAATCATTTGCCTGACCAAAACAGCTCTTTCCTAGAGAAATCAAATAACAGGGTCTAAGGCACACCTCAATAGTCAAATAACACGACTAAGTCACTAAATTTGGCCAATTAAAAAAAAAAGATTGAAATTTGATGAAGTAAAACACGTGTTGAATTATTATGAGGTCTCAAAAAAATTGCCATTTTCTGTGAATTTTCTAAGAATGAGTAACCACAAAAAGTTTGACAAAAACAAAGAACTGTAGAGCCATCTGAATTAGATTCATAACTGACCAATTTTGCAACATCGACTGAAACACTGAACTGATTAGAGCTGAACAGTGTTAATTTCGTTGACGAATAATGTGTCATGATTTGTCAACAACATTTTTTCACAGATGAAAGCAAGATGATAACAACTCTTTCTGAATGACAAAAACAATGACAAATCTATTGACATATTTGTCAATGAATTAAACCGAGACGAAAATGTTAGGGAGGGACATCTGGACAGAGATCCAGTCACAATGAATCTCCTGCATGGAAAGGAGGGTAGATGCGCACATTTGAATTGTAGGCTAACTCTCTGATCATAAGCTTACATACACTTGCTGCACGTCTCATAAAACATAAAAAATGTCAGCGCCTGGGAGTAAGAAAGTGCAGACATGGATAAATTAGAAAATTGTGACGACGTGAAAGAGCACTTAATTCGGGTCACACAGCCGAATCCTGCACAAAAGCACCTCTCAAACAGCGAACGATTACTGAATAGGGGTTTTGGCCGATTATTGGCGCCGATATTAAGCATTTTTATGATTATCGGTATCGGCCATTTTCAAAACCGATTCGCCGATAAAATAACTTAATTTTGAAACGCGCTATTTGGCTCTGATGCAGCCTGTCAGAACTCACCACTCTGTGGCCTAAAGCAGTCTCCGCCCACCGCCCATCTGATTTGTTGGGAGTCACGAGTCCGACCAATCAAAGCGGAATTCACTCTCACTCCAAAAGCACTTGCTAACTGGAGCTGCTTCAGTGATCAAGCAGCATCAGTTGTCTCTCAAAAGGTAAGGCAGCAGCAGACGTTACTCAAGTTAAGCAATAAATTAAAAATAAAAAAGCCACTAACATTACACTGAAGTTGCAAAACACCTCAATATTATCTATGATTTCCGCGATGCGGAAAACACGGACGGAATCGCGGAATCCAGTCATATAAATGGAATTTACTGTATGAATTTACTGACGCGGAATGTCACGGAATTTGTCAAAGTTTGGATGAAT
>NW_015549665.1:26564-29759 GCF_001515605.1 Sinocyclocheilus anshuiensis | reverse complement strand
ATTTTCAGTCAAAAGATTTTTTTTTTTGCTTTAAACCCTGACTACTACAACAATTATTACAACTTTTGTTTAAAAGAATAATCACACAATACTCTATTTCTTCCATGTTTTAATTTTAATGGTAAACCCTTTGTTTGCCAAAAAATAAAGAGTTTACTGTGGGAGTACTACACTCAACCAACACCAGGGAAGGCAGTTTTTGTCAGAGCCCTTGTTATTCTTAATTTTGACATTAATTTTCATTTTTACACCAGACATGCATATATCAGTTCAAAATATCGGTTATCGGTCTACTTGATCTGTAATAATCGGTATCAGCATCGTCCTTGAAAAACACATATCGGTCGACCCCTATTACTGAATTCAGTTCTCTCTTAATGGAGAAAACACACAAAATTATCTCAAATTGTCAGTTTTGATAAGTATTCACATAAACACAGCCGGTTACGTCTTAAGTGAATGTAAACTGTTGGGAGAATATCGGATGTGTGCACCAGTATATTGAATCCATGTGCATTCAGTTTTAAAGGGACAACAGACTAATTTAGCTGCTGTTGTCTGTGTCCTTATTCTTAATGAATCAACAAAAGAAAAAAAAAAATCACTCACTGCTCTTGAATGAATCACTTTAGTAGCCCTAATAAGGATTAATCCAATTTTAATTTATATGTATGCTTGAAAGAATGAAGGATGGATGGATGTTGTATGCAAGTTGTTATAAAGAATGCATATTATATAACCATTGGTATTTTATTTGGCATTTCAAAAGAGGACCATGTTCTTGTTTCTTTATGAAAAGCGGTTTTATTTAATTTTGAGACAAAGACATGTTTCGTGTCAAAGCAGTTAAATCTGTGTCTACATTGATTGTATGTTCAAATCATTCATATTACCAGATGTTTTCTCCATAATGCCTTTGGAAATTTTAGAGAAATGCTTAATAAATGCATTACACTGTAACTAAACCCATTAGATTTTAGTTGACTAAATCTACTGTAGATTTAGTCGACTAAAGTCTTGTGATATTTAGTTGACTAAAACTAGAATAAGACTAAAGCAATTCAGATAACTAATACAAGACTAAAACTAAATGGCATTTTAGTTCAAAGACTATTACTAAAACTAAATCAAAATCTGCTGTCAAAATTAACACTGGAGCTGAATGACACCTATGTCTTCTATAAAGCTGGTTACAGCTGAATTGAACTTGCTCCATAATTGATGAACTTTACAGTTATTGATCTTAACCAAAACTGACTTGAGCTGATTAATAACACTTTTGTCTTTTTAGACCTGCTAGAATTTGAATGCGTCTCATATTTGAAGTTTTTAATGCTGATTTTGCAATTTTCCCGTTTATTACTGTAAAGCTGCTTTATAAGAGTTTGTGTTGTATAAAGCGCAATATAAAGTAACAAACTATTTACTCCCCCCAGGCTGTTTACACTGCAAGGCTTGATGCACAGATCCAATCTTTTAACCATATCAAATTTTTTGGACCGCCTATTTATAATACACTTAAGACACGACTTGAATCCGACATCAAAAATCGGATTTTTGTGCCAGTGTAAAAGCAGCCCTAGTGTTGTTTTCAAACCAAATTCTGGGTTGCTTATTACCTAACCTTATGGTGCCTTCAGAACACATGGAATATACAGCATGGGTCACTTGGGAGTATTTTATAATACTTTAAGCTTGAAGGTGGTCACTGGTCACATTCAGTGTCACTAAGCACAAGCAGGACATTTTCTTAAATTTCTCATTTTGTGTTACAAAAAGAAAATGATTAGGGATGCACCGAATGTTCGGCAACGGAAATTATTTGGCCGAAAATAGCAAAAAAAAAGTGAAAAGACCGAATAAATTGTACCGAACAATCATGTGACGCGATCAAACAGAGGAGCGCAAATATGTCTGCAGTGTGAAAGCATTTAAAAGTGTCTGAGACAGACGCAAAAATCATTACAAGCACCGACAGCGAGAGACTGTTTAGTATTGCATTGCATGTCTCCGATGAGAAGTGGAATACTTTTTCTTCACCAAAAGAGTACATACTTTAAGGGCGTAGTATAAGTAGGCACATTGGGACGCAGCACAAGTTTTCTAATACACGCATGAATTGCAGGTATTCAAACAGCGTTGCACGAGCTCGCGGCGCCAGGGTTCAAAGTCCAAAGCGCGAGGAAAATCTGCAACATTTTTATGAATTTTTACAAGGCATGTGACAAAGCGATACGTGCAACAAACGTCTTACCAAATTCGTAATGAAAATAATTTAGAAATCTGCTGTCAACAAAAAGAAGCACTGAGGTCTTCCTGCGGGTTTCTACCAAAATAAAAGCTGAGAAAAAGCAAGAACTCCGTCAACATTAATAAATGTTATTATTGTAATTTCTGTTGTTCTGTAAAATTAAATTAAAAAGACAATAATAATGATAATAACAATAATAATAATAAATATAGCTGCAAGCAGCAATTCCCGGGGTTCAAGCACTTTAAGGCCTTTAAGGTGGTCTTGGCCAACCTGGATGTATGACTGACAGTAAAACACATCCAATATGGAGAATGGGCTCACAGACAGACACACACACACACACACACAGAAATGAAATTATTAAACTAGTATATTAATACTCAATCAGCATGCTTAAACACACACACACACACACACACACACACTACTTTTTCTTCACCAAAAGAGTACATACTTTAAGGGCGTAGTATAAGTAGGCACATTGGGACGCAGCACAAGTTTTCTAATACACGCATGAATTGCAGGTATTCAAACAGCGTTGCACGAGCTCGCGGCGCCAGGGTTCAAAGTCCAAAGCGCGAGGAAAATCTGCAACATTTTTATGAATTTTTACAAGGCATGTGACAAAGCGATACGTGCAACAAACGTCTTACCAAATTCGTAATGAAAATAATTTAGAAATCTGCTGTCAACAAAAAGAAGCACTGAGGTCTTCCTGCGGGTTTCTGCCAAAATAAAAGTTGAGAAAAAGCAAGAACTCCGTCAACATTAATAAATGTTATTATTGTAATTTCTGTTGTTCTGTAAAATTAAATTAAAAAGACAATAATAATGATAATAACAATAATAATAATAAATATAGCTGCAAGCAGCAATTCCCGGGGTTCAAGCACTTTAAGGCCTTTAAGGTGGTCTTGGCCAACCTGGATGTATGACTGCCA
>NW_015549665.1:25984-26508 GCF_001515605.1 Sinocyclocheilus anshuiensis | reverse complement strand
TCAGCATGCTTAAACACACACACACACACACACACACACACACATACATACATACATGCACACACATTTTGTTGCAGATATAGATATTTGAGATAAATTATAGGTGACAAAACTTATTGCAAGTCTTCTATTTTTATGAGTTAATGTGTCATTTTCAGGTTTCACTGTAATCATAATCTGGCATAATTGTAAAAACTGATATGTCTGTATAAACAAAATGGTAAACTTTGACAATGTGATTTTAAATGTTATAACAGTGATTTTATAATGTCTTAGCATGAATCCATAGGCAAACCGATTAACAGTACTGTTTTAGGGCATTTAATGAGCCCATTAGTGGTCTTCCGCTGCCATCTAGTGGTTATAATTGCAATTTCTCATACAACCAACCCTCTACATTGCGAGTAAATCACAATATTATCTTAACAGTATTTTTGATTTTTATATTTTTGAATAAAACCGGAAAAACTAAATAAAAGCGATCCATGTGTCATACAGAGCTATTGTGGCTGCGTTGTGTCATA
>NW_015549665.1:24208-25639 GCF_001515605.1 Sinocyclocheilus anshuiensis | reverse complement strand
ATATATATATTTATTTAATTTTTTTTTTTTTTTAATCAGTCTGGAGAGTAAACAAAAAAATTTACTAGCCAATGGCGATTCAATTGCCAAGGTGTCCGTAGAGGGCTGAAGTGATAGATCTGTTAAGCAATATATTGTGAGAGGGCTGTGTGTCACCACATCCCAGAGACTCAAAATACAGGGCTCCAGACTGCAACCAAATGGTCACATTTTGCGACCATTTTTTTCTGCCTGTGCGATAATTTTGTGTGCAGTTGCACTGGCACGACCATTTCTGTTGCATATGTGAAACATCATACAGCAAACGAAACTGAAAGCATAATGAAACCACACTACTCATTTGAACTGCGCAGCGCTTAGAGTGTAGAGCCTGGTTAATACTTGTTGCGTCAGCAGGAGCGCGAAGGTGCGCGCAGCAAAAATTATACGAATATTGAGGAAACGATGGATGGTTTTCATGCTTATGTAAAGTAAAAGACCGCTTCTTAAACCAGAGAAGGTGAACATGTTGGTATTCTTGTGGGAAAAAAACATGCAAGTACTGTCACTCACAGCAAGTTTAGTTTTACTTTTCTTTTTGTTTTCATTTTGAAAAGCTTATCTATTTACCTCACGTTATGCTATGGAGGCTCTCTTTTATTTATTTTTTTATTTGATTCCTCAGTGTTTGCTAAACATTCTGTAATTTATTAATAGGTACATAATACAGCATGTGGTGTATGCCATGCTGTATTATGCTAGTATGTCATTGTATCTTACCGTTTTATTGTTGTGCTTTTTAATTAAAGGGGTCATAGGATGCTACATGCACATTTACAAGTTGTTTGAACTGAAATGTGTGTTGGCAGTGTGTGTACACAACCACCATATAATGATAAAAATCCACCCAGTGTTTTTTTTTTTAATCTGGTTAAATGTTTTCCCCTTTCTCAAATCGAGCCGATCTCAGATGCCTGTCTGTGTGACGTCACACAGACAGGCCCCTCCCACGATAGTTTGATTGACAGTAGCGTTTCAGCACAGACTGGACTGGTGTCTTACCTCAGACCCACCCTGAGTGAGCTGTCATCAGTCCGCCATTGTTTCACCGCCGGAGCAGATGTAGACAAGAATGACTCCTAAGCGATTGAGGTGTTCTGTTGTTGGATGTAATAATGAACATAGCAGTCGACATTTACTCCCGATATCTGAGCCACTGAACTCTCAGTGGATTACACTGTTTCTGAAAGGAATGCGCCCCCGATCTACATAAATGCGTCTATGTGCGCGCAAATCATTCATGATCCAGCCTAATCTACAGACGAAGTGAGTATAATGTTTTGTAATGAATCTTTGCAAATCACCTTTCCTAATAATGTGCTAATTAGCAAGTCTCACGATGAATGCGGCTAAAGTAAACAGTCTCTCTGAGAGCAGCTCGGAAGAGAGGGG
>NW_015549665.1:13872-23223 GCF_001515605.1 Sinocyclocheilus anshuiensis | reverse complement strand
ACATCTGAGCCGCTGAAGACGCAGTGGATTACATTGTTTCTGAAGGGAATGTGCCCCCGATCTACATAAATGCGTCTATGTTCACGAGAATCATTCGTGATCCAGCCTCATCTACAGACGAAGTGAGTATAATGTTTTGTAATGAATCTTTGCAAATTGCCTTTCCTAATAATGTGCTAATTAGCAAGTTTCAAGATGAATGCGGCTAAAGTAAACAGTCTCTCTTAGAGCAGCTGGGAAGAGAGGGGCGGGGTCAGCAGAGCTCATTAACATTTAAAGAAAATAGCTACAAAATGGCTTGATCTGAAGAGAGCTGTTTTTGACAGGGTAAAAGGTGTTTTTTACACTACCATTGAGAAATTTTAACCAAACTATGTTACAGACTTTTCATTAAGACCCTAAAGAATCATATCAACTTGTGGAAAATAGGCATCCTATGACCCCTTTAAGAATAACAATGAATCCATCTTTTGTTTTAGTCTTAAAAAGTGAAAGGTGTATAGATGTAAGCAAAACAGACAATTATCTTTTCTTGTAAAACCTTAAAAGATCGTGAATTAAGTAAAAACATCCGTAGCCCACGGCTTATAACATGGCAAAAGAGAAACACCCGTTCACAAAATTAAAATCACAAATAATACTACTGATGAAAAAGAACAGGTTGAACCACTTTCTTTTCCATACAACTATAAACTATGATAAAAGTTCATCAGCAAGCACTGATTACCCCATGTTGTAGCAAAAAAAAAAAAAAAAAGAGAGAGAAAAAAAGCGACCAAATCATGTGCTCATGCGATCTGAGAAAGTTAGTCGCAAAAAAGCGACCAGTTGAAAGTATGAGTCTGGAGCCCTGAAATAATTGTAAAGTAATTGAGACTCAAAACCACATTGTAGGTTTAGACAACAAGCTTCTGCTGATTGACAAGTAACCAGTTCAACTGCAGCAACCATCCATCAAATTCAAACCTTAACTGTACTTACTGTTGCTTTAAAAGCCTTTTCCAAGTTGACATCATCTTTATTCCAAACTCTGACGACCTACAACACAAAAAGCATTCCTAAATCAAGTTCTTAACATGTGAAATTGAATCAGTCTTATGGGGAACATCGTGTCTGTCTTCTTACCTTGTCATCTGTAACGACCACATATTCCTGGGACTGCGTGTTAAACACAGCGGGGCAAGAGATCATCTGTCCCTGTTTCACTGACCAACTGCCCGTAGGCCTCTGATCAGACACCTAGTCATCAGAAAACGGTTAAACAGTAATACAGATAAATATACAGTAAATACATAATGGATTAATAGCATATGATGCTGCTGGAGAAATTCCTGGAGTGTGACGGAGTGATTTTAGCACTTTGGTTTAACGTTACACGCTGTAGTACCACGTGCGACAGGTTCTCATTAGACAGTATTTATATCTAACTCCTTTTACCTTATAAACGGTAATAAATCTCGAAGAGTCAGTGACGAGGACATGGTCGATATCTCTGCCCTGTTCAACTCCCAGAATCCCTATATTAGAGGAATTTTGCACTGTTCCAACTCCACACAACGTGTATCCTTCATACAGCGATGCCATGTTTCTCCGTGATTTCTTCTATCGCGAGACTCGTCCCACCGTAAACCCTTCTTCTTATTATTCTTTCCAGTTTAACGGCGGTTGGCATCCAGCTTATTGGTGCATTACCGCCCCCTTCTGCTCCGGAGTGTGGATCAGATAATAGGTTATCTATTCCCTTTTCCCACTAAAACTTACACATCACTCACATTGTCCCCTCACATTAATATCCACACACACACCACACATCATACATCAAATCCTGCTTAAAACCCCTGCTTCCCTTAAAAAAAGTCATCAAAATTCTACCCTGTGCCCTATTTACTGTGCTTAGTAACCCTTGTAATGTGATCTCCTGCACCCCAATCTCCCTTAGTTTATTCTTCATTACCTGCCTCTGTGTTTCCACCGTAAACCCAGAACGAGAGAATTTTTTTACGCAAACTTTGCAACACTGCCTCGCTGTGGTTTGGAGTTTATAATGATCTTAAAGGGATAGCTCGATAGCCTGTGGAGCGAGATACATTCATGGCCAAAAGTTTTGGAAGTGACAAATTTTGTGTTATGCAAAGTTTGCTGCTGTTGGGTGTTCATTCACATTGTTTCTAGATTATTGTGTAGAGTGATCAGATGCATTTAAAATAATTACTAAAAGCTTCATTGGGCAAAAAATTAACTTTTCACAAAAAAACAAATGTCACTGTTTTTTGATCCTGACACAAAATGACCAGCTAACATTAATTGACTAACCATATCAGCAGCGCATGTGAAAGTGGCAGCACATGTGAAAGTGTGAATGAGTACTAGTCAGGTAAAATCACTATCATACTAATTAGACTGTAAGAGCAGACTGATTGCTATAAAAGGAGGGAAGAAGCACTTCCCATCATGGTGTTCTTGATAGCAATGGTTACCTCCAAAGAAACACGTGCAGCCATCATCGCTTTGCATCAAAATGGCCTCACATGCAAGGAAATTGCTGCAAAGTATATTGCACCTGAAAGAACCATCATCAAGAACTTCAAGGAGAGAGGTTCGACTGCAGTGAAGAAGTCTTCGGGATGTCCTAGAGTGTCCAGCAAGCGCCAGGACCGTCTCCTCTGAGGAGTCAGCTACGGAATCGTGTCACCACCAGTGCAGAGCTTGCTCAGGAATGGCAGCAGGTTGGTGTGAGAGCATCTGCACGCACAGTGAGGCCAAGACTTTTGGACAACGGCCTGGTGTCAAGAACAGCAAAGAAGACACTTCTCTCCAAGAAAATCGTCAAGGACAGACTGAAGTTCTGCTGGAATTACAAGGATTGGACAGCAGAAGACTGGAGCAAAGTTATTTTCTCTGATGAAGCTCCCTTCCGACTGTTTGGGAGAGCTGGAAAATCGATTGTTCGGAGAAGAAAAGGTGAACACTACCATGAGTCCTGTGACATGCCAACAGTGAAGCATCCTGAGACTATCCATGTGTGGGGTTGCTTTTCAACAAAGGGAGTGGGCTCTCTCATAATTCTGCCCCAAAACACTGCCATGAATAAAGAATGGTATCAAAACGTCCTGCAGTGACTTCTTCCAATGATCCATGAGCAATTTGGTGATGATCCGTGCATTTTCCAGCATGATCGAGCACCATGTCACAAAGCAAGAGTGATAAAGAAGTGGCTCGAAGATCATTACATTGAAATTTTGGATCCGTGGCCAGGCAACTCCCCGGATCTCAATCCCATAGACAACCTGTGGTCAGTCCTCAAAATGCGAGTGGACAAGCAGAAGCCCACAAATTGTGATCAACTCCGAGAACTAATAAGGCAAGAATGAATCGCCATCAGTCAGGATTTGGCACAGAAGCTAATATCCAGCATGCCAGAGCGAATTGCAGAGGTTATGAAGAACAAGGGTCAACACTGTAAATACAGTGTTTTATTCGTAAAAACATTTTGCCAATAAAAGCCTTTAAAACGTATGATATGCTTATCATTGTTTTTCAGTATACCATTGAAACGTGGAAAAATAATCTACAAATACTGAAGCAGCAAACTTTGCAAAACACAAAATTTATGTCACTGCCAAAACTTTTGGCCATGACTGTATATATAATGTCAATACAGGGGTTGACATAGCTTTTTTCTAGTGGTTTTCCCAAGTTACTAGCCATTCAACATTTCATGGGCCACAATTTTGTTCCTGAGAAATTACGTTTAACATGATTAAAGTTGACTATGGCATGCTAAAGTTTACTTAAGTGAGATTTACAACCCTTTTAAAGGCAAATGACCACTGAAATGTATAACACTAATGGTCATTATCAAATAGCCTATTTAGCTCTGATGAAGCTGTGTGTAAAGCTCCTTTTTTATGAAAACATGCAGTCTATTAAGACATAAGAAGAGTAGCTTCTTATCACATAGTTATAATAAATGTGGTGCAGGGGTGTATTAGTGTGAAAACCAAATCCGCCGTCTTCCATAATTTCCTCAACGCACGCGCTTGTGCTGACACGGCAAGTATAAACCAGGCTCTACACCTGAAGCATTCGCACTGAAAGCGCCTCTCTTCACGTGATCAGTGAAATCTGAATCCTGCTACAGTGTGCCTCGCTGTATGCAGCAGACGCTTTGGAGCAGGGCAGACCATGCACGCACAAATGCGACCACGTCAAATTTGAACTCGCACATTCTCAAAAAATGGTCGCAGTCAATATGCGGATGTCACTCCCGAAGCTTTACAGCGTGCAGCTGTCACTGGTCCAACAGCATCATGAAAAACAAAATTTATTCAAATTCGGAATGAATTAGCCAGCGCTCTGCGCTCCCTATAATAATTATAAAGCTGTCATTCATTTCAGTTTATCGCGATCTCACAAAAATTCGTTATAATCAATGAGGCTGGACCATAGGAGGGGTTTAGAGAGAATCTTAGAACTGCTTCGAACAATCGTTTGAGAATCGTTGGAAAATGAGGTGATATTAAATGCATATTTTGAGAAAACGAAAGGGTTGTTTGACCTTGCATGCATGTAAACCTATTGTAGGAGATTCCCAAAACAATACTAGAAATCTTAGAAATAATAGGGGGCATAATAGGGGCACTTTAAGATCATACAAATATCGAAGCTAAAGGTTTTCATAAAGCATGGTAGCCAAATCAGTAGCGCGAGAGGGCGCGTCTGTAGGCCTATAGAGAAGATAAAAAAGGTAGAAATTAAATTTAACATTTATATACATTAAAAAACAAGCTTGATATAATTTTTACGATTTTTAATGAAATACAAATTTTGAATAATGAAAATTAGTTTGGGTCCGTGTATCGTTCGTTTTTTGATTTAATATTGAAAGTAGAAAAATGAGAAAACGGCTCCTTTTTCGTTTTTTCGTTTTTTTTTCCAAAACACGAAAAACGAGAATTCAGCTTAAATTTTCGTTTTTCGTTCAGGGGTAGAAAAATTAATAAACAGCTTACTCGATTTCTACACGTGGGCGGGAATTAAACACCCCTTTCTGCTGATTGGTCAGCCGAAGATCAAACCGTGCTGTCATCAGTTCTTCTGCAGTATCACGCAGCAGAATAATAGTCATCCACTGCTGCAGTTGTATGGATTCTTAACGCATCTATTGCAACTACATTTAATATTTTTTCATCAAACAAACAGGCTAATGAATAGCTCGACACAACTCATACCGGGGCAGAGTCTAGACAAGGCTTTCTTCTGTGTAGATATAAATTCTATTCTTTGCATCAGCAGACAGGGCTTTCTTCTGTGTAGATATAAATTCTATTCTTTGCATCAGCTGGGCATGGCAGGGTATGATATGACAGCTCTCATAGCTTACCCTGCTCACCCAGTAAGTCTGTTTGTTTGTTTAATTCATGAATTAATTCGTTTCAAAATAAATATTTTAAAAAAGGAGACAAAAAGGAAGGAATAATAAATTGGCTTGGGTATATATAGGCCTATAATGTTCACACAAGAACTGTCATTTTGACTGACAACCGGAGAACAACAGATATTAAATAGCCTACTGTTAGAGTTTTATAATGTAGTCTTGTGTTTTATTAAAATTGATTATAATTGATATCTCAAAAGGATATGCACTTGTGCGCGGCGTGTGCTACTGCGCACTCGCACTGCAACGCAAGAGTTTCATAAAATATAATAGCTTGCCATTTCGGTTTGTTTCTCACCAAACCCTCAGTATACCTTCAGAATGCTTGGAATATACGCCACGAGATGCATAGGATTATTTTACGACAGATATGCATCCGCCTCAAAAAAAACAAAAACAAAAAAAAACTAAAGTCACCATTCTCTGCCATTAAATTGGCAAGTGCGAGCAGGACATTTTTGTGTTATTAAGTAAACTCGTACAGGGGCAGAGTCTAGACAGGGCTTTCTTCTGTGTAGACCAGTGGTTCTTAAAGTGATAGGGGGTCCGAGAAATAATTATGCCTTTGAAAAATAAAGAGAACAACAGAATGCGCTGCTTTAGCTCCTTGAGCATCTTACTGGCACATGCCACAAACATGAACCACAGGGAATACTTGTCTTTTAAAAGGCTTAATTTAGATTATTTGACGTTAAATGCACCATATAAGTCACTTTGGCATAAATCACAGTAGGTCTCTTTCTATGGCTCTGCATGCGCTGTATTAGGTCTCGAATAAATTCAGATTTTTATTTACATTTTATCATTTTGCAAACGCTTTTATCGTTTTTGACCTACATTACATATCTACACGATTACATTACATTACAATGTAAACAATTTAATGTCTAAATTCAAAGTTTTATTTATTTATTTATTTATTTATTTATTTTTGAATAGCCTGCATTTCATATGTTATCGCCAGGATGCACATCAGTGCTGTATCCATTATTATAAGGATACAACAAGCACTGTAACATGATTGATATGCAGACGTTGCACTGTAGCTAATTATTATACGAGTTAGCCTATATGTCTTTTTGATTGTATCCGTCATGTTTATTTAAATTTAATTGGGGATATTAGATTAATGCCGATCCATTTTGTTTATTTCGATTTTATATTATTCTAATATGGCTATTACAAACATTTTCAATAATAATAAAATAATTAAAAAACATTAAATTTATATTAAGACTTTACCTCTCTAATAACGCCTCAGTCAGGTCAAAGAAATGTTTTATTAGTTGCTTTTCATACTATCGTCTGATACAACACTCAAAAAAAGTCTCCCGAGAGAGAGAGAGAGAGAGAGAGAGAGAGAGAGAGAGCGCTCTCGTAACGGAATGGATGGTTTGTCTTTAGCCATTTATAATTGGTCTATCTATCTCTAGGGATTTCACTTGCATATAGCCTAACACACAAAAAATAGAAATGGTCATCTTTGTGTTAATATGCCTTGTCCCCAACCATGTGTGTATTTATTTGTTGGACATGGGATTAACTGTAAAACCCCGGTATAACCCGGGATAACTGGCCGGCTATACGGAACCCGAGTGACAGGATTGTTTTTCTTCTTTTTAATTTTTATATGGTATAAAAAACATGTCCGCATATTTTAGTAGGCCTAAAACTTTTATACTCTGTCACGTATACCACAGAGAATGAGAACGAAAAATAATATTTGATTCATGAGCGAATTATCGACAGAACTATAAGACTATCAGAGGAAAAAGTAAAGACAATAGTTACACCCAATTTTATTCATAAAGAACAAACAAAATTGTAATAAGTAGAGTTTTATTTCTAAAACGAATCAAACTAATAAAAAATTAAACATAGCTTACATACCAAACTTTTTCATTCAAAACTACGCCATCATTGCTTAAATAAAGTTTGAATACACTACTAGTTTAAAATCACAGTATAATATAATTTGTGTAAGCCTATGAAACACACCTATAATTACAGTTTAATTTACATTAAATACTAGCTTCAATGACAGCCCCACTTTGCGCATGCGCATTAAAATCCAATACTGCGCATGCTAGTCAAACATCCAATACGTATGGGATCTGATCCAGCTACTTCATCGTGCTACAGGCTGCTGCGAGGACCTTTTGGGAGTGGAAGCACTGCTCGGCTTTGATTCAGAGAGATAATTTCAGTCATGGATATTTCAGAACCCACCAATCCTAACATCTAGAACCTACAGAACATCTCACATTCATAAGGACTGCTTTATTTCCTGCTACGAATTATCTGTTTTCAGTTCCTTGTACTTTGTTTCAGTAAGTACATTTACAAAGTACACACACACACACACACACACACACACACACACACACACAAAAACCTTCAATCACTGCTAAAGAATGTGCCTGAAATTAGATATTGGTTGAACACTGTAAAAATGATTAATGAATTATTTTCAGCCGGCAGATCACAGCTAAACTCGCCAATTCTGTATACTAAAACAGTTAGCACGTTAGCCGTCACTAATAATAACATTTATGAATATATGTGCCTTGTGTTAATAACGATATATTAAACTATAGGGGTATTAAAGAACAAACGTTTAAGGATTAAAAGAAAAATGAGTTTTGTGTTTGAGTTTAAAGTGAGCGACGTTAAGAGTTGGTATTGGGTGTGCTAACCGGCTAATTGCGTTAGCTACAGAGCTGAGGCATGTTATTCATAATATAAAACATTTAAATGTTGAGAAATAAGCAGACATTACGGGACGTTAACAGATGCTACTGGGTGTGCTAACCGGCTAATTGCGTTAGCTACAGAGCTGAGGCATGTTATTCATAATATAAAACATTTAAATGTTGAGAAATAAGCAGACATTACGGGACGTTAACAGATGCTACTGGGTGTGCTAACCGGCTAATTGCGTTAGCTACAGAGCTGAGGCATGTTATTCATAATATAAAACATTTAAATGTGGATATAAGCAGACATTACGTTACGTTTATGTAGAGAGACAGGTCTATGCCGGGCCCGGATGTTATAATTACAAGACTAATTGTAAAGTTAGTTAAAGTAAAGTAAAGTTAGTTAGTTTGACGTAAAGTTAGTTTGACGTTGACCACAGTATGCGTTTGACGTTCATTAGACATTAGGTTTCATACCAATTAAACTCTTTGCGCCTGTTATGTTTTGAAGCCAAACTAACTCAGATAGACATAAATATATGCCCTTTACGTTGCACAAGGTTTAATTTCTAGAAAAATATATAAATTAACCATATAAATTAATTAAACAATTTAACTACATGACATTATACTATAAAACCAATACTAAAATGTTCAGAAAAAACATCACTGTTATTGCACAAGGCTCCGTTTTTGGAATTAGCATTTTATGTGTTTATAATAATTTTACAACTTTTAATGTGTGCAGTGATATAAATCCATTAAACGACAACACCATTTGATCTAAAGCAGGGCTGTCCAAACTCGGTCCTGGAGGGCCGGTGTCCTGCAGAGTTCAGCTCCAACTTGCCTCAGCACACCTGACTGGAAGTTTCTATGCCTAGTAAGAGCTTGATTAGCTGGTTCAGGTGTGTTTAATTAGGGTTAGAGCTAAACTCTTCAGGACACTGGCCCTTCCAGGACCGAGTTTGGACAGCCCTGATCTAAAGGTATCAAACCGACTGTAAAAATCTCTAAATATTATTCCCTATAATGCACAAGGCTTGTTTTAGTTTTTTTTCTGATTATGCCTTTATTGTTTTTATATATGATACTGAATCCATATTTTTGATATGTTTAACATACTGTACCTACTTAAATTAATTAAACTCTGACACCGTTTGAGATAAAGGTATCAAACCAACTGTACAATATTCGAATTAGAGCCAGACCGAT
>NW_015549665.1:910-13298 GCF_001515605.1 Sinocyclocheilus anshuiensis | reverse complement strand
TTTTTTATCCACGGTAATTTTACACTTGTCTAGTACAAATACATCGCTTTGTTTCATAATTACAGTGTATACGTTTTTCTTTATTTACCCTCAAAAAATGGAAGTGAAATGTGACAACATGCCCCGTAGGTGCACACATTGTAACATCTGAGGGGCACGTTGTAACTTGACCATATGACAGCTTAAAATCTTATCTGATGGAATGAAAAAAATATACAAGACAAACTAAAATATTTTGTTAATAAAATAAAATAAATAAATAAAAATTTTTTTTTATAAAATAATGGCGTTTTTTAAGAATAAAAAATAATCTGATTTTGGAGTTTGACAATGAACACATTGCAACCATGCTTTGGACGGCCCACATAAACGAGCAAAAATGCTTTACATGTCTTGAAATAATAATTTCTAAACATTAAACATTGACTGGTCTTTGCAACTTTACAGATCTTCTTTATGCACCAAGAGCTTGTAACACTCCAAAGAGAAAGGAAAAATTGAAATCGCATCATATGACCCCTTTAAACATTGACTCAGTCTTTATTCACCTGTTTCTAATTTTTTCTCGTTTTCTCGTAACACACGAGTGTGTTACGAGAAAACGTTTTTCTCGTTTTCTCGTAACACACAGCCAAAGGCAGAACAGTTAGCATGTTTTGCTCAAACTTTCGCCATGGCATTAGAACTGGTACACCGTTGTCGCTTGCGAAATCAAAATGACGGTGCCGTGGGTGGACATTTACAGATTAAGGGGCGGTAATGTTATGATGAGATCCCTTTCGTTCTAAGTTGCCATTCTTGTCTAAAATTTCGGAGAAAATTGTTTTAAATCAATTATCGTCATTTGTCTCACAAAACAATATTTTAGATAAATTTCAGTCTGGTTTTAGAGCCCATCATAGCACCGAGTCTGCACTGCTGAAGGTGTCGAACGATCTACTCCTTGCTTTTGACTCCGGTAAATCTGCTATTTTAATGCTACTTGATCTTAGTTCTGCATTTTATTCAGTTGATAATGCTACCCTTCTTAATCGTCTAAGGCAGTGGTTCCCAAACTGGGGTGCACGCACCCCTAGGGGTGCACAGACCGACCAGCAGGGGTGCGCGAGAGAAAGCTTTTGATGATCTGTGTGCATTTTTTGAAGGGGCAAGTGAAAGAGAATTATACTTGCCCGACCGGACAACTAATCTAATCTAATTAAAACATTGAATTAGAGAAGCACCAAAATTTCAGCTAGAATGATTCTGATTTTATTACACTTGGTGTAAATGGCAATTCATAATGGATAATCAATAGTAACAAGGTCGTGGCAGTTGAGACTCACGTGAGACAATCTCATGGAGAAATCGAAACGAATGAACACAACTGCACACAGAAGAAACATACTGCGGTAAAAAATTGTTGTTTTTATGTTTATTACATAAAGCCTAGCCTAATTAATTAACATGACACGACTAAGAGAGTGCAGTTTTCCCAGAAAATCAGTACGATTGTAAATTTGACATTGATTTTAAACAAGACTTCAAACGAGTAGTTAATATTAAGTGACTTAGGGCATACATTTTAGTACAATAATGTCAATGTGACTGTTTTTGCTCGATTTGTTTAACGAAAATAGTTCCAAACAAACTTAGCAGCAGAACTGTCGCGCAGCTCTGAGCAACACACAGCGTCAGCGGTGTTTCGTTAAGCTACTGAATGATTCGCATTTTTTAATTAATAATTTGAGTCAATGATTTAAAGACAGGCGCTTGCTTCATTCTTGAATGAATCAGCCGTCTGAACAAATCGTTTGAATGCCTCAATGACTCACTCATTAAGACTTGCTGCCACCTGCTGGCGGGTTACTTTCAAATTTAAAAGTAACTTTTTTTTGTATTTTTTTTTTCACAACTTTTCATATTTGTAAATAAAAAAACCTGATGTAAAACACCAAGCTCACAGCATTATTTATGCTGTTGTAATTTTGCAGTATTAATGCATTCATGCTACATTTCAGCTTAATTAAACTGTCTGTGTAAATGCATCTAAATGCCACTTCAGCTGCTTATGTTTCTCCAGCAGTGGAAAATTTGGTTTTGTTAATACCGATTTCATTTGATTGGTAACAGCCCTATAGAGTCTTATTATATTAAGTGAAATTATTAATAAAATGTAAGAATTTGATATGAAAGATGACACATGCATTTAATAAGGTTAGGGGGAAATGCCCTTTTTATAGGCAAAAAAAACCAAACAAACCTGGAAATCAATTCAAATAAACTTGTATCTATACTTGTATTGCAGTAAAAAATGTGGTGTTTAACCGGAGTACGGTGGTGGGGGTGCTTGACGTGTCATAAACTAGAAAGGGGTGCACGCTGCAGAAAGTTTGGGAACCACTGGTCTAAGGGATGAAGTTGGCATTAGGGGCACGGCACTGGATTGGTTCTCATCATACCTCTCCGATAGATCAGCTAAGGTGATGATTGGACACTCGTCCTCTCCTTCTGCACCGCTCACCTATGGGGTACCTCAGGGGTCCCTCTTGGGGCCTGTCTTATTTTGTTTGTATATGCTCCCCTTGGGTTCGATCATGAGGAAATATAATATTTCATATCATTGTTATGCTGACGATACTCAGATCTACATTCCTCTCAGCTCTGATCACTCTTATTCTGACCTTTTTAATTGCTTTGAAGATATTAAAGGCTGGACTGGCAGAAACTTTCTCCAACTAAATGAGAGCAAAACTGAGATTGTTGTCTTTTGACTCCCAAGTGCTGTCTCTGATATCAGTATTAATCTAGATTCTATGTCATCAAACATTCATCCTTTTGCTAAAAACTTAGGTGTGATTTTTGACACTGATCTGAAATATGAAAAACAGATGAGTGCTGTGGTGAAGAGCAGCTTTTTTCAACTAAGGCAAATAGCCAAATTAAAATCTATGCTCTCGTTTAAGGATTTGGAGATAGTTACTCACGCCGTCATCACTTCCAGACTTGATTATTGCAACGCTTTATATGGGTCTCAATCATTCATCGCTGAATTGCTTGCAGTCCAGAACGCAGCCGCGAGGTTGCTGGGAAAAGGTCTTAGATCTTTGAGTTCAGCTCATGAAAAATGGGGGCAAAAACGAAAGTGTTGTTTATAATTTTGTTCAGTGTAAATAAACTGACCTTGACCTTGACCTTTGCCACGTCACCAAGGGAGCGAAATCTGATGCGCTCGTTTTGCCATGGGTGGAAACTTACAGATTAAGGGGTGGTAATATTATAATGAGATCCCTTTGCAACGTCACTAGGAGAGCGAAATCAGACATGCTCGTTTTTTTCAGACGCTTGCAGAAAAAGGCGTACCAAAACAAAGTTACTGGGTTAATCTTTTTCATGTTTCCTTGGTTGGTAGATGCACCGGCGACCTGATTATAGCACTTAAAACCTGGAAAAGTCAGATTTTCATGATATGTCACCTTTAAACTCTTGACACCGTTTGAGATAAAGGTATCAAAACAACTGTAAAATATTCAGAATATTATTCCCTATAATGCACAAGGCTTGTTTTTTTCAGATTATGCCTTTATTATTTTTATATACGGTACTGAAACCATATTTTTGATATTTTTAATATACTGTACCTACTTAAATTCATTAAACTCTGACACCGTGTGTGATAAAGGTATCAAACCAACTGTAAAATATTCAGAATATTATTCCCTATAGTGCAAAAGGCTTGTTTTTTTCAGATTATGCCTTTATTATTTTTATATACAGTACTGAAACCATATTTTTTATGTTTAATATACTGTACCTACTGGTGCCAGAGTTTAATGAATTTAAGTATGTATAGTATATTAAACATCAAAAATATGGATTCAGTATCGTATATAAAAACAAAAAAGGCATAATCAGAAAAAAACAAGCCTTGTGCATTATAGGGAATAATATTTAGAGATTTTTACAGTTGGTTTGACACCTTTAGATCAAATGGTGTTTAATGGATTTATATTATTGCATACATTAAAAGCTGTAAAATTATTATAAAACACATAAAATGCTAATTCCAAAAACGGAGCCTTGTGCAAAAACACAATGTTTTTCTGAACATTTTAGTATAATAATAATAATAATTCCTTACATTTATATAGCACTTTTCTGGGCACTATTGGTTTTATAGTGTCATGTAGTTAAATAGTTTCATTTATATGGTTAATTTATATATATATTTTTTCTAGAAATTAAACCTTGTGCAACGTAAAGGGCATATATTTATGTCTATCTGAGTTAGTTTGGGCTCAAAACATAACAGGCGCAAAGATTTTAATTGGTATGAAACCGAATGTCTAATGAATGTCAAACGTCAAACTAACTTTACCGCTGTAATGACAAGTTGTTTCTCGGTTTAGACCGCACATGTTGAATTATGATTATTTTATGTCACTATCATTTTGTTTTACACAGATCACACCCAAAACATGCTAGTATATATAACGTTAGTTTCATCCAGTTTAATGTCGGTATAACTCACACAAATGTTTTTTATTTATTTATTTATTTATTTATTTATTAGTGATAGCAGTAGTTATTGTTCTAGACCACAGTGTTTGGATGGTATATGATATTATTGGCAGTAATATAGCTGTTTTAGTTCATAATTGGGTGTCTTGTTTTTTCTTTCTTTCATGAAATACCAGTTGTAAGAATGAATCTTGATTTAGGGTACTATTTATTCTTACATGCCCAACAAGATATCTACGTAGTAAATGCCATAGAAATAACATATCACAAGTCTGTATGTGTTGGTATTTGGCAGGTAGGATTGCTGTTATAACATTTAACTTGTTACTGAGACAGACATAAAGTTATCAAACTTTAAAAGCATTTAGTTGCAAATTAAATGATAGGCAAGATAGAAGATAGTTTGCATTGCTCTGTGTCTACAACATAAATCTATTCGTACACAGGGAAACAACGCCCCCCTAAAGATTTTTTTTTTTTTAAGGTTTTTTTTATTTTTTTTAAGTATTTTCTTATTCAGACATCTGTTTGTGTAATCAGGCATTATCAAAATAAAATTGCCTGAACTGGACATTTCTGAAATTTCTTTCCTTCCAACATGTCGCGAGACAATTTGTTCATTATATATTAAAGATTATGATCCTTGCATTCTTACATGTGCTATGTAATATTACTAATTCTGAGAAATCAGGCCAAATCTGCTGGGTTTATTGCATAAGATGGAATTTTGATTGCTTTCCTGGATTTTTTCTTTTTAGGTTCTCGGCACCGTTGTTGGCTCTACCATGGTGCAGAAGTATCAGTCCCCAGTGAGGGTGTACAAACATCCTTTTGAACTGGTCATGGCAGTAAGTTTGAACCACAGTCTTAACACTCAATAGCATATTCTGTTGTGGCAGTCTATACACATTAGGGGTTGCATCGACTAGTCGACTTCAATGCTCTGCCATGACGCTTTAAGCTTGATGTCGACTAGTCGCTGGTCCTATAGAGAGCGCAACAGGATTAGAAATCTTTGAAGGACTTCCACATTTACGCTCTGTTTCTGAACAGTTCAAATGACAAATAAATGCATACTCTGAAAGCGCTCCACAAGACATGTGTGATTATATTACTGGATGCTCGAAATTGAATGGGAGAATGCACATTTTAAACAGCTTATTGTACAGGTAAGTTAATCGCCGTTCTAATCTAATGCGCTGCTGCACTATAACGCACACACATAGGCTACAGACAGTAGCGCACATCACGCGCATGCACAGAATCATTCAGTGCGGAAAATGTTCTGTGATTTCTCAATAAAATAGCTTAGAAACTGAAAAGTTCAAGCATATATTTCTTAATAACTAAATTCCACAGCTTCACTGCTAGTAGAGAGACGCTGCCAGGTAGAATTAATTCACACACGCAATCGCTCTCACTAATGCATTCATATTAATGTAATCTTTACTGTGCTACTTTATCTGTATCTGATTTAGAACGAGCAGAAAACTGTGAGAAATATAATGACTGGGAGAATGCACGTTTTAAACAGCTTGTTGTACAGGTAAGTTAATCGCCGTTCTAATCTAATGCGCTGCTGCACTATAACGCACACACATAGGCTACAGACAGTAGCGCACATCACGCGCATGCACAGAATCATTCAGTGCGGAAAATGTTCTGTGATTTCTCAATAAAATAGCTTAGAAACTGAAAAGTTCAAGCATATATTTCTTAATAACTAAATTCCACAGCTTCACTGCTAGTAGAGAGACGCTGCCAGGTAGAATTAATTCACACACGCAATCGCTCTCACTAATGCATTCATATTAATGTAATCTTTACTGTGCTACTTTATCTGTATCTGATTTAGAATGAGCAGAAATCTGTGAGAAATATAACGACCCAAAGACAAAAGAACTGATAAAAAAGCTGTTATAGGAGCAACAGCCATGTGGGCAGTGCTGTGTCATATGTCATAGCTGTGCACAAGGTGTTCGTCACAGCTCCAGACTTATTCATTAATGAACAGACTTGTTCATTAATGACGTCATCAGCGACTAGTCGACTTCGACTCGACTTTCATCACATAAAAGTCGACTTCAAAAAAATCAGAAGTCGTTCAACCCCTAATACACATGAATGTGGAAGGAGTTTGTGTTCTGTTTTACAAAGTTTACTATACAGGGGCTTGCAGTAGTCCATTTGCAGGTTTAAAGATTAATAACATTCATATGTTTAGTAAGTGCATACATTTTTCAATGTATGTAATATGTAACAGTACAGTACAGTTTGTCACCCTGTAGGCATGTTGAGACCTGTGGGTAGTTCTCATTTGCAGAATGCAACAGCAGGGCCTCATGGGCCAGTTTCCATTACACTCTGCCTTTCAACAGCCTTTCATATGGTTTGCTAATTCCCCACTTTCATAGTTTTCCACTTTTAGTAACTAGTTACTAGGGATGTGCTGATACGAGTATCGGTACCGAATGGTTCACGGGGCAAATTCCGAATGGAAGTGATCATCCCTATCCCCTTGGAGTGGAGACTTTGGAGTGAGCAGGGCACGTGCGTGCCATTATGTAGTCGTTTGGAATGCACTTGGCAAAGCCAGCGACATAATTTCCTCATTATCTTCAGCTGGCATGTTCCCGTGACAATGCAGCACGGTGTCCGTCAGCAGATTTGGTACGGTCTTTCGGTTCGGTGCACATGTGTACCGAACAAATCATTCCATTTTTCAGGAGATTCAGACAATACATGCCGATTTGGTGCTCTATGACATGGCTAGACAGATCGTTGTATAGATGCTTTAGTTATGATGGCAGTGCGGAGCGCGAGTAAATCTTTTATGAAACAAGTTATGACAGCCACTGTGTAAATGATTATATTTCAAAAACATTTTATTGTAACATTTAACATTTATTATTTTATTTATTGTAATTTTATCATTTAAAAATGTTTGCATACAATTTTTTGATTTGAGTGTTGATTATTATAGTTAAAAATAAATAGTAATTAAATTTAAGTTTGGGCTCTGTTGTTAATTGTAACCTTATAGTTAGGCCTGTCACGATAACAACTTTTTGTATATATATATATATATATATATATATATATATCATCTATACATAAAATATCATCATATAGTCGGTCTGATTTACGCTGCAAACATATTTTGCTTATCAAAAATAATCTACTCTAGAGGACTGTTGTTATTGATTCTATTTGGAAGTCTACCGGAAGTTAAGTTAGGGCCATAAAAGCACGCATGCGCAGTAACGTTTGTTTATGTTGTTGCCGTTGAAACAGTCTAATAATGTTATAAGACCATATCTGCAGATGAAACTTTTTTTGTAGAAGCATTTTTTAAATTTGAACTAGCACCTCATGACTACACCGCGTTATGTACGAGAAGCTACAAAAGACACAGGCGCAAGTGCAATGCAAAAAACATGGTGGCGGTAATTTAAGTAAATATAATGGGCGATATATTGCATCACCAAAAATTATTGAGGTCATGGTCATATATCGCGCGATAAGTCGATATATTGATTATTGCGACAGGCCTACTTATAGTAATGTAAAAGGGCTCCCTATAGTTTAGAGCAGAAGCTGAGGTAGAGTTTTTTCCTTAAGAAAATTTTAATTATAATTGAATTTATTTTAAAAAGTGCAATTTGTTGAGTTTAATAAAATAAAAAGCAATTTATATTTAGTTTTTTTTCTTCCTGCTGTACCGAAACCATACCGAACCGTGATGTCAAAACAGAGGTACGTACCAAACCTTCACGTTTGTGTACCGTAACACCTAGGGATGTTCCGATCAGGGATTTTTGCAGCCGATACTGAGTACCGATTTCTTGTCATGGTGATCAACAATAACAATAACAGTAAGCATTGTCATTTTATCAGTAGTAATTACTATGTATGGATCACTTTAGTAGAGTGAGAGTATGTGCTTTGGCTCTGTTCAAAAGCCAAAAAAATGTTCAAAAATGTTTAATATTTTGATATCAGTAAAAAGAGTATAAATAATATTTATTTCGAACATGTAAAATAAATACAATACAAACGAATAAACAAAACAATACAACACAATACAAAACTGTTTTAAATTATACATGTCCGATAGTAATTTTTACATTACAACTGTAAAAATTGTTTGTCTCAGTTTCTTCATTTTAAAGCTAAACCGTTAGGGATGCTCCGATCAGGATTTTTGCAGCCAATACTGAGTACCGATTTTTTGTCATGGTGATCGGCCGATTCTGATGCTTCAAGCTTTATATAACTAAATATTACATATTATATGTAATAATGATATATAAATAATTACAAAAATTATTCCTTATACAGTGAACATTTTAATATGCCTTTAAAATGGGGTTTATGCATAACATTATGTATATCAGGATACTTAATATAAGACAAAAATAAATACAAACAAAATGGAGCAGTCTGATGTAACCCACAAGGTTTATTTAAACATTATTCAATAGTAAACTGTGGAGGACAAAATAAACATTAATAATAAAAAACAAACAAACATTTAAACTCCTAAAATAACTAATTTTAGTAGTTTGATGCAACTCATTAGGGTTAATTTAACATTGTCCAATGTTACACAGCAAATTTGAAAGTGTTAAATTAACACTCACAGTGAGAAAATTAACACTTTTTCGGGGTTTATATAGGTCCACACTAAATAGAGTTAAACTAACACTTTAAATAGTGTTACTTTTTTTTCACTTGCATAGAGTAAAAAAAACACTGTAAGTGTTCACCGTTAACACTGTTAGTGTTTTCCCTCCCCCTCATTTACACCAAGTTAGTGTTGAAACTACACTACGTGTGTCAATATCTTAACACCAAGAGACTTATTTCCACACTGTTACCTCTCCTTAATAGTTGTTAAGGTTATTGGCGTCCAGAAGTATAGGAAAGTAACACAGTAATAAATGAATAAAAGGAATGATTAAAAAATAAGAGAATCGTTTGTTACCAGAAAATGAATTGTGTGAAGTAATAAACAAACTAGAACACAGAATGAATGGATAAACTTTTAGTTAAAGGTTTTCACCAAACCACCAATTGCTCTACAAAAATTTACAGTGAAAACAGAAGTTCAAATGATAAGAAAACTCATTTACAAATAATATACTCAAACACCAAAAGAATCAACTTAAGGGTGAGACAAGAGCGGAGCATAAATCAAAGAAATTAATAAAACAAAACACCAACTAACTAAAACCAACCTCAATTCTAATCTAATCAAATGAAAAGAAAAGAAATTCTTCAGCATATCAATGCCATACTCTACGCTATCTATCAAAACAAAAATTACAAATGTTAGCTCCCACTCCTAACCTAGTGTTTTTATACAATCTGAAAGGCTACGTGTTGCTTGTGTACGTCACGTGACATATTAACCTTGTCTCAACTCTTGAGTCGGGGAAACGTCCAAAAGAAAACTCTTTGAAGAATACATAGTCAAGTCACAACACAGTCGACAACAACGCAACACTAAGAACAGCAGAATAATTGGAAAAACACGAACTCACAGCAACAATCACAACTGGCGGACTTAACATGTGGACAACAGAGCCAACAAACTAACGCGAGCCCGAGGAAAAACGCCGCTCCCGTCCAGCGTCACTTCCGACTCCTTATACCCTCCCGTTAGACTCCGATTGGTTCCTTAAAAGAAGCTTCGTCACATCAACAATGAAGAATGACAGAGAACTCCTCCAATCACAGGACCTGAGAGTTGAAGACAGGGGAAAAAATGCAAAAAGGATGGGAAAGAAACCTTCCAAAACACTACGGAATGTAACACACACTAATATAGTGTTCATACAAACCCTGATTATGGTAATTAAGTGTAATCTGTATTCGACTAAAAATACCTGTGCATTCGGTGTAAAAAAAAAAAGTCAACACGCTGTATCAGTTTGAAATTTTATTTTTAATACAGATGTAACTATTACACCAACACAAAAGGTGGTACAATATATTCACCATCATCTGACCCATATAAACACTGCAGATCAAAAGGCCTGTAGAACAAGCTGTTGGCTTTTGACACCAGGGCTTCCTCGTAGGACAGGTTGAAGACATAGTGAACTTTAAAAAGTTCAAAGGCACTCAAGGAGCTGGTTCCAATGCAAGGGATGAGGCGCTTGTCCACAATGACGTAAAAGTGGTTGATCCTGCCCTTAATCCTTCCTGATCCCAGTAGGAATGGCTGGTGGCCCTCCCTCCTGCTGAGATGGCCTTCAATACTGGTGCAGGACTGAAAAAAAGCACAAACAAAAATTAGATTAAATAAACCAGGAAAAAAAAAAAAAAACTAATTACAATGTGAAATGATAAATGCAACAGCAGCAGGACATGTGACATGTCACCGTCCCAATCTGAATGAGTAGATGTTTAGGGGGTGGTGGGCGAATTAGGATAAAACAAAAACAAACATTTAGTGCTCACAATAACAAGAAACCAGAGAAAAAAAATATGAAATTGACATCCTCATAAATCATGCCAACCATTGTCAGATCCTTGTCCACCTGCTGCATTAAGACACCGAATTTCTGCTGTTGATGTAATACACTGGGCTTCATTGATGATCTTTTGCTTAAATGCCGTCTCCCACCTCTCGAGAAGCTTGTTGGATGTTTCAGCATTGAATAGCAGAGCAAAGTCCTGATTTATCCAATGACAAAGCATATTACAAGATTTCTAAGATGTTACTTTTTCATCCTTTACCACCAAAATGAATAGTGTGTGCATGTTGTTTTGATAGACTAAGACACCACGAACGTGCAAATGAGTCAAACATAGTAATTAAAGTATTTACTTGAATTCTTTCAAAATCTATCACTGGCATGTACGAGCGAGAGTGATAAATCTATGAACAAATGAGTCCAAGTAACAATCATGTCAAAGAGTAACCTTATAAGATACTTAACAAAAAGCTGGCATATCTAAAACACACTTATAAAACATGCATGTGTCATTAAAAATCAACCTTGCTTTGATATGAGATATAGTGAGAAGACAATAAGTGTCATAGATTTGATATCATAATAATAAAATTTGAAGGGGATAATTGTTAAATACATTCTATTATTAATCCCTCATAACATTTACAATTGAAAATATTTAAATCTTTAAACCTAATAGCAGTTACAATTGCTGGACGTGTTTTGTCCCATGTCTCAAGAATCAGTGAGAAACATCTAACAGCAAATAAAACAAAAGTGTAACGAAACTGTGCTACTTGTTTCAGCTGAGTAGCGTGAACTCCAAGCAAGCAAACTGGTCCGAGCGCAGAACAGGTTTACTCGGGAAAGCAATGTTGATTGAATAAGGTTACTGCGAGATCTATTGAGAAGCTTTCAAATTCTGCACATTGTTCTTAGTAATTTAGTCAAGTCACCTTTATTTATATATAGCACTTTTAACAATACAGATTGGGTCAAAGCAACTGTACAGCATTAATTAGGAAAATAGTGTCAATAATGCAAAATGACAATAGTAAACACTCATTTTTCAGTTAAAGGCAGTTCATCATTGAATTCAGTGATGTCATCATCCAGCTCAGTTCAGTTTAAATAGTGTCTGTGCAATCAAGTCAACGATATCGCTGGAAATGAAGTGTCCCCAGCTAAGCAAGCCAGAGGCGACAGCGGCAAGGAACCAAAACTCCATCGGTGACAGAATGGAGAAAAAACCTTGGGAGAAACCAGGCTCAGTCGGGGGGCCAGTTCTCCTCTGGCCAAACGAACCAGCAGTTCAATTCCAGGCTGCAGCAAAGTGACATTGTGCAGAGGACTCAACTGGTTCCTGTGGTATTGTCCCATTGGCCGTCTGAGACAAGGTCTTTACTGGGGATCTGTCTCTGGGG
>NW_015549665.1:577-710 GCF_001515605.1 Sinocyclocheilus anshuiensis | reverse complement strand
CGGTGACCTCGGAATAAGAGAGAAACAGACTAATATTAGCGTAGATGCCATTCTTCTAACGATGTAGCAAGTACTTCGGGTGTTATGGAAAGTGTTCCCATTACGGTTGACCTAATTAATGCAGCCTAAAAAT
>NW_015549665.1:380-529 GCF_001515605.1 Sinocyclocheilus anshuiensis | reverse complement strand
TTATGTGTAAGCCAGGTTAAAGAGATGGGTCTTTAATCTAGATTTAAACTGACAGAGTGCATCTGCCTCCCAAACAATGTTAGGTAGGTTATTCCAGCGTTTGGGCGCTAAATAGGAAAAGGATCTGCTGCTTGCAGTTGATTTTGATA
>NW_015549665.1:0-212 GCF_001515605.1 Sinocyclocheilus anshuiensis | reverse complement strand
TTCTAGGTATTATCAAATTGCCAGAGTTTTGAGAACGCAGCGGACGTGGAGGACTATAATGTAATAAGACCTCGTTCAAATACTGAGGTGATAAACCATTAAGGGCTTTATAAGTAATAAGCAGTTGACAGAACCGGGCTAGTATGGTCATATTTCCTGGTTCTAGGAAGAACTTTAGCTGCTGCATTTTGGACCAGCTGGAGTTTGTTTAT
>NW_015549664.1:47771-50586 GCF_001515605.1 Sinocyclocheilus anshuiensis | reverse complement strand
GACTCTGAGAATGATTCCTCACAGCACCGGCAGAAGCCACCACAATTAACGTTGAATTAGGTGTCGATTTTGCAAATTGGATCAACCTTGATATTGTGACGTTGTTGCACCGTTGAAATTGCGATGCTGTTTCAGTGTCTTACCTTCATCATGGGTGAATTATGGTCGTTCTGTAGATGTTGGATTAACGTTGAATTAGGTGTTGATTTTGCAAAGTGAATCAATGTTGACAACGCGACGTTGTTTTACCGTCGTACCTTTCAACATGGGTGAATACACAACTGTACGTTCAATTAGAGCCTACTTTGCATTTAGATCAACACTGTACATTATAAAGGTTAAAAATCAAATGACTGGCAGCAATGGCTTTACAATCAACTTCAATAAACATCAACACTCTACATTATAAAGGTTAAAAATCAAATGACTTGCAGCAATGGCTTTACAATCAACTTCAATAAACTACCACATGCTCAAAATTGTAAAACAGCAGTTTTATTTTGTAAACATACTGTATAAAACAGATGAAAATAATCCCAAACTTTAGCTTGCAGCGTTTGTGCATGGATGTATTGTTTAAAAACCTGTAGAAGAACAATCCAAATACAATAATATTTAAAGGTTTTTGTAAAATAATATGCATATTTTGCGCTGCACTTGCAAGAGGAACCCTTGTATTTTTATGACTGAAACCAAATTATCTTTTATTTTGGTGGAAAACTATAGTTTCTGGTAAAACGCCAGTCAGCTGCAGTCCTGGTGTCTCTCAAAAAATGTGTTCCTGCTGTGATAGAAGAAAATATGGTCAAAATATTTGGTGTATATACTGTTACAATTAATGCCTCAAACTTGAAGAGCATTTACATGCATAAATTATCTTTTCTAACATTAAATGCTTTCTATAAATATTATAAATATATTATTACTATTTTTCATTATAAAATAACAGTAAAAATTATTTGCAAAAAAACTTACGAAAATTACACATGATTTTGAAACAAATAAAAAAGGTTAATACAGTTAAAACATTTCGCTACACTCACCATAGTTTAAGCATGTTATTTGTAGTAAAACCGTAGTTATACAATTGTAAAAAACATTTCATTTCTCGGTGATCCCACATTTGCCCATTTTCATTTTTGTAGCTATTACAAAAATTCTATACTTAATCGAACTGCCCAATTTCCATTCATCACTTTATTAATTTGAATAATGAATGTAAAATAACCTGCCAAAATGTACATAACCTCAAAGCCGCAACTTCCGCAAGGATCATAATTTAAGATGAATGAATTTCTGATGTTTGTGTTGTACGGCTTCTGCCATCAGTCAAGGCAAGGGAGGCAGAGTCTCTTTAGTAAAAAAAAAAAAAATGGATGAGAAAGTCATCGATATTACAAAAATAAAACAACGCAAGTATTACAAAATGTGGCATTAAAAAGTGTAAAAGTCACTAGTTTTTACCAAGTAACTGTCCAACAGCGACACCCGCTGGTAAAGCTAAAAAGAACAGCTGAACATCAGTTGACAAATAAAATATATTGTTTATATTGTTACTGTCTCTTATTGTTTTGGAATAAATATGAAAATACGTAAAAACACTAACTTGATGAGATTTATTGGTTTTGATAAACAGAATATTACATAGTGTAAAAATACAAAATATAATTGTATTTTGCCTTTTAAATGTAATGTTTATTTAATGCAGGGAGATGACAACAGTAAGGTTTTTTATATATATATATATATACACACACATTATATATGGTTATATATATATATATATGGTTTATTTGTGCTTTTTAAAATCATCTCCAGGCAGGGGCGCGGGAAGATGTTTTCGGTTGGGGGTGCTGTGTATGTCCGTGTTGGGTGAAGGGGGGGCGGGCGGTTGGTTCACTTACGTCGTTGCTCGTGCCGGGGCTGGTGTTGTTTGGATGCCGATTTTTTTTTTTGGGATAAAAAAATCTGAAATTCTCTTTTGCGCCATTATCTCCTTGTATTAAATTTAATCTTGTTCGCATTCTGTATAGTTCATGTCTGAAACCACGCGCCAGCGTCACGTGTTCCATGAGGATTAGGCTAATCATCCCATATAGAAAACATCACAAGTAAAATTAATCATGTTTATAAAGATAAACATGGGTTTATTATAGCCCACTTACAATTTACATTTCAGAGATCATTACAAATAAATTATTAAACGCTAGAACTGAATAAATTTAAATGAACAAACTTGGCGTTGCATTTGCAACCATGTGAAAACAGGGGGTGCTGCAGCCCCCTCAGCACCCCTACTTCCCGCGTCCCTGTCTCCAGGTAATAAATAAAGTATACGAACAATTCAGTGCTACTTGACATAGCATTTATTACAGTACAGAAACTATTCTGCCTTATTATGTGATAAAAATGAAAAGGAAAAAAAAGTGTTTGTAGTACATTAACAAATCATTTATTGGTTATTGTCCAACAGTGACGCAAGGCAAGGCAAGGCACTGTGTGCATGTGTGTATATATACAGTATATATATATATGTGTGTGTGTGTGTGTGTATATATATATATATATATAACATTTCTGTCCCCCTCACTTCTGAAATGATGGCTACGCCCCTGTATATAGTATACACAGTGTAGTTTTACCGAACAAACAGCAGAAACGGCGAGAAAGACCGTGGCAGCTGCCAGAAACGAATAGTGGCAGCTGCCTTTGACTCCTGGCAAGAACTATGGCAACTGATACATAAAAATTTATAATAATAATAATACATTTGTGGGAACTTTGCATCATCATTAAAAACACCACCACCCCACGC
>NW_015549664.1:42755-47723 GCF_001515605.1 Sinocyclocheilus anshuiensis | reverse complement strand
GATGGAAACTTTTTTCTTGCTGCTGTCATCAAGTGCTTGCTAATGAGGGAATGTTGGGTCTCTGCAGTTAATGTTGTAAAGTGCCCTTACATACATGTAGAGTGCCACGAGATAAGTCAGTTTGTGATTTGGTGCTATGTATGTATAATATATGTATAATATATATATATATATATACATATGTATAATATATATATATTATTACAAAAATTCTATACTTAATTGAACTGCCCAATTTCCATTCATCACTTTTATTAATTTGAATAATGAATGTAAAATAACCTGCCAAAATTTACATAACCTCAAAGCCGCAACTTCCGCAAGGATCATAATTTAAGATGAATGAATTTCTGATGTTTGTGCTGTACGGCTTCTGCCATCAGTCAAGGCAAGGGAGGCAGAGTCTCTTAAAAAAAAAAAAAACTGGATGAGAACGTTATCGATAAATAAAACATAAAACAACGCAAGTATTACAAAATGTGATATTAAAAAGTGTAAAAGTCACTAGTTTTTAACTGTCCAAAACAGCAAGGGCTGGCGCTCTCTCTGGCAGCGGCAGGTCACAGCGCCACTTCCCCCAGATGCCACGGTCTTTCTCGCCATTTTTGCTGTTTGCTTGGTAAAAACTACAGTTCTCAGTGGCGTGAGAAATTCAAACATTTTTTGACAGCCCTAATGGACAAAAGCGTCCAGCTATCACTGTATAATCTGAATAAAAGGCAGAAATCTTTGGAAGCGTGAAGACATTAAACACACGATTGCGACAATATATGGTTTATTTGTGCTTTTTAAAATCATCTCCAGGTAATAAATAAAGTATACGAACAATTCAGTGCTACTTGACATAGCATTTATTACAGTACATAAACTATTCTGCCTTATTATGTGATAAAAAAGAAAAAAAAAAGTGTTTGTAGTACTTTAACAAATAATTTATTGGTTATTGTCCAACAGTGTATCTGATTTATTAGCCAATTAAAAGAAAGAAATAATAGACAAAATAAAGTTTCCTATATACAGTATATATGAAGGGGTCAGGGGCGGGACTAGAGCAGTGTTTCCCAACCTTTTTTTAGTCCAAGAACCGCAGAATATAATGTCATACAGATATTTTTAATATTATTCACATTTTTTGTCCATCAATGGTGGCAATCAGTAGGCTAATTTCTAATGAAGAGACCAATTTATATGACAGATTTTAATGTAGGCTTTTATACATATGTAAACATTATTTAATTACCATTATAACTAGCTATCTCACAAATTTTGGGGGAGGGGTTGTGTTTGCGGAACGATGTATGTTAAAAGCACACGTCCAGTTTTGTGTGAGTGAAGGAAATCCGCTTGGGAGTGGAGAGATTCGTCCTCGCGCACATGGATCGCGTAACATGCGCTCTCGACATTGTCATTAAGATCACACTATAGAAACTATATAACATTACTGTCCCCCTCACTTCTGAAATTATGGCTACGCCCCTGTATATAATATACACAGTGTAGTTTTACCGAGCAAACAGCAGAAGCGGCGAGAAAGACCGTGGCAGCTGGCAGAAACAACTAGTGGCAACTGCCTTTGACTCCTGGTAAGAACTATGGCAACTGATACATAAAAATGTACTGTATAATAATAATAATAAAACTGTGGGAACTTTGCATCATCATTTAAAAAAAAACATCACCGCACGCCACTGAGTACAGTGTAGTTTTACCGAGCAAACAGCAGAAGCGGCGAGAAAGACCGTGGCAGCTGGCAGAAACGACTAGTGGCAGCTGGGGATGCCACCGGAAGTGGCGCTGCGACCTGCCGCTGCCAGGATTTGCGCTTGCTCTCTCTCAGGACACAGCCTCGGTAGGATGCAGCCTTCCGTTTGAGAAGCACCCCCTGTAGTGCCAGGCCAGCCCAGTACGTGCTAATTGGCGCGCCCCCTCCTGCTGGTCGCACGCTAGGCGACCGCCTATTTTGCCTATGCTTAGAAACGGGCCTGTTCTCCAGTATATTAATTTCAATATTTGAAATTAGATTTGGTAGAATGAAAGTATGAAGCTAAAGGATAGTGATCGCACTGTACGATGTCATCAATATAGAGAATGTTTTTATTAGCATTATTTACTTTTTTCCCCTCACATCATCCTGGCCAGCCCGTTCCCACCCCCTTCGTTGACACGATTGACGTTGGTTTCTCTTCTACCAGTTTTATTCTCAAGCTGCTAGCATGCAGTTAGCTTTCCTGATCGAAGCAACTTCTTAAATTAGGCGTCCTTAGCTCACGCGTTGTCTAACGGCCTGAATAAGTCACTTCACAATTTCTTACATAGTTTAAGCTTTTTTAGTGCATGATCGATCTTCTTTGATACATTAACATCAATCTGTTCGATTGCAGGAAATTATTGTTTGTATAAGGGGAACAAGAGCTAGCTAGCTAGCAGCGTTAGCATGTCAGATTTTCTCATGCGGATATATTTAGCTACATACTGCTATAGCAGTGATCAGTGTGTAATATGCGCTTGACTTTTCTTTAAATACTGAAATTATGATCAGGGTGTAAGGGTGTTTGATGTAGGCACATAAAGCATCGGGCTTCGATCCGGTTAGGACAGAGCATTTTTTTAAGCAGCCCGCTGTCTGTGAAAAAAAAGCTTCGTCTTTGTGTTGTGGATCCTATAGAAACGCACAGCAGCCGGAGTTCCAAGCAGCACATCAGAGGTAAGGTGACCTCTAACAGGCCTGTTTAACGGCGCAGTGTGGCTATGAACCGGATAACTGCGTCTCTTTTCGGCTCCAGATGTGAGCAACTGTTAACTGAAGCTAAAAATGTTTGCGGGTATCACAGCGAGATATTGATGTCTCATTATAGTACTCAATACTACAACATGATAATGCCGGGGCAAAACACGTTGAAATTAGTACTGTACGTAACTGTACGAGTAAAGTTAAATAGCTGTTTCTTCGACGTTTATCATATATAGTGAGGAATGTGGATGTATGGGTTCATGTGGTGGTGGCATTATGAACTCATTAAAAGGGTCATATGACGTTGCTAAAAAGAACATGTTGTGCATTTGGTGTAATGCAATGTGTTTATGCGGTTTAAGGTTCAAAAAACATTATTTTCCACATAATGTACATTATTGTTTCTCCTCTTACAAAGCTCATCCTTCTGAAAAGCGAGGTGTACACTGATTGGCCAGATATCCAGTGCGTTGTGATTGGCTGAATACCTCAAGCGTGTGACGGAAATGTTACGCCCCTTACCATACTGTGATGCCGTGTCCCGGCGCGACAAGACAACACCAATAAAACCCATTATAAACAAGGCATTTGTTGCATCCAGTGGGGACATAATTACTGATTATAATGACTTATACTGTCTTTTTACGGGTTGCGTTGTGTATCACGCCGCGTAAACATAAAACCATGTCTGCATTTGTGATCGGAGAAACGACAAACAACTAGTGGTCGACCGATATATCGCCAAGGCCCATATTTGGCATTTTTTAAATATCGGCATCGGCCGATAAGTTTTCCTGTTTGGCCGATGCGTTAATGCGACTTTTATTTTGACGGCGCGACGGACTTTTATTTTGACGGCGCCTGAGCACTGTGCTCACATTCTCCCTCTTTTTCGCCGTCGTCGTTAACAGTTCTGTCTAGGGATGCACCGAAATGAAAATTCTTGGCCGAAGCCGAACAAAATGAAACACTGGGCCAAAGACCGAATACTGAACACGTTTTTTCGGTATGATTTTCCTCCCATTTAGGTCTGTTTTGCCATTTTTTTTTTTTTTCACCATTGCATAAATTAAATAGCCAAATGTGCTTTTTATGGTTTTGTCCTGCTTTTCAAAAAAAAAAAAAATCTATTACAAAACAACAATTAAAAAATATTTACTTAACACTGAACATTTTTTTAACATTCTATCAGACATTACCCTTTACTTCACTACATTTTTGAATGAGTATCTGTACTCTTAACTCCACTACATCTGAAATGAGTGTTGCAGTTACACATTACATTTTGCATGGACCTAGCTTTTTCTGCGGCAGTTTATTTCTGCTACAAAAGATGTGATACTGCCAACTACAGAGCACTGAAAGTACTGCGTTTTGCCCTTACTCACCCAAACTTGTCAACAAGGCTACTTTATGTGAATGCGAGTTCCTTAGCAAGTATTTGTGAATCAGAGGTGTTTTATGAGATGAGGACATGACTGCAGCCAGCAATGAGGCCCAAACCAGCACATCCACTGCAAGAAGGCTTCGGCTTTTTAATTTTACTTAACATTATTTTATTTATCCATTATACTGAAGATACCTTTTTGAAAGATATTGTTTTTTGTAGGGTCCGATTCCGATACCTAGGGTTCGTTATTGGCCGATACCGATCCGATACCAGTGAAGTTTTTTTCCCTCATTTAAATAAATCTAGAATTTATATATCTCTCTGTGTGGAAATTATAATCATTCTTTTACAATCTACTAGAGACAGACTACTTCATTATAAAGAAAAATGAAATAAACAATAAATCTGAAAAAATGTAGGCCTATGTATATTTATAATCTATGACAAAAATGTATCAAACTAGGTTAGTGGATAATTCGGCAGCAAAAGTTATTCTAGAAAAATCAGTGCACAATAATTATAGAAATCCAAACATGTAGTGAAAAAACAATATTTTGTGGGAAACAAATAAAAGTGTTGCACTAAATATGTTAAAATGTTACACATTGCTATTTGTATTATTATAAAATCCATTCATTAAAAACATTCATGAATGTATTTATATATAAGTATATACTATAAAATTAAAATACATTTCTTTTTAAATCTATAGCATATTTTTTAATAAGGCAACAACATATGGTAGATACGATAGGACAAAACAAATACAGTGCAGCACGAACTGTTTTTATACAGTCTATGAGCACGAAGCGCTTACAATGTGCGCATCCGGTGTGAAGAATGATGC
>NW_015549664.1:41024-42086 GCF_001515605.1 Sinocyclocheilus anshuiensis | reverse complement strand
TGGTGACTTGTAACGTGTAGTGGAGTAATTTTCACTGTAAGGTATCTGTACTTTTACTCAAGTATGGTTTTAATTTTAGGTACTCTTTACACCTCTGGAGACATGTGATGCAGCACTAAACAGTCTCTCGTGGTCGGTGCTTCGTGCTTGTAATGATTTCTGCGTCTTTCTCTGATAGTTTTAAATACTTTCACACTGCCTTCATGTTTGCTGCATTAGTGTGTGCCTCTATTTGATTGCGTTAGTCATTGTTCGGTACATATTATTTGGCCTTTTCGCTTATTCGGCCAAACACCAATCCCAATGCACACAAACTTCCCAGAATACTGAGTGCCCTGTTGGTTACAGTGTTTACTTCCTTTTTTTATTATATTATTTATAAAATATTTATTTATTTGTGATAGATACTTTGTCATCTAAAGTATAAGTATGTTTATTTAACACATTTACTTTTTAATCCATTTTCAAATGATTTCAAATTTCTTAAAACATTAATTGAAATAAATAAAATTATATCAGCCATCGGCCACCCTGCTTTCCAAGATATCGGCAATCGGCTGTCAAAAAACCAATGTCGGTCGACCACTACAAACAAGCACTACTCTAGTAGATTCGTTTGAATCGTCAGTGGCAAATTCTTTAAATATAAAAAAACGTACTTACAGGCTGTAAGTCAGAAGCGCCAGACTGTCCTTGCAAAGTTGGAACTGCCCCACTTTATAGAAACAGCCTTTGTGCACAGACGCATTGTAGGCTACTCTGCAGGTTCAGGAAACAGTCCTCCTTAAAATGCGCTGCACACATCTGAATATTTGGGTTGAACTGTTCTGGAACAGTGTTGTAAATACAACTTAACCACTGATTTCTAGTTGTGTCCTCTTTTGGAAGACCAAACAAAGTAGTTTCGCTTTCACAACGGAACACACAGCGTCACACACGGTGGGCTTGAGTAAACGGTGGCCGGCGGGCTTGAGTGAGGAACGGCCGGCGGGCTTGCAGCAACCACATGTGACGAGCCCGAGCTGGACTCCGCTTCGTCCACGGTGAAAGCTGATCCGGCGA
>NW_015549664.1:39286-40798 GCF_001515605.1 Sinocyclocheilus anshuiensis | reverse complement strand
CTTCTTTCTTTTCGTGAACATTTGGGCGGCGTTATGCAAATCTTCCCACATCGTGACGTAGACATGTGGGGGAGTGTTAGAACGAGAGCCGTTTTCGGTAGGCGGGATTGACTCTTAACTTTTATAAAGAATATCTCTTTGGATTTGAGACTTTAGTCTTTGCAACTTTACAGATCTTCTTTATGCACCAAGAGCTTGTAACACTTCAAAGAGAAAGGAAAAATTGAAATCGCATAATACGACCCCTTTAAAAATAGCCAATACAGTTTCATTCACGCCACAGCCCAGCAAAGCTGGGTTGGTACATGGCACTAGTGTTATCTCTTCTACTTATCAGTGTGGTTAAAATGCAGAAACTATGTAACCATTTTGCTATGTTTGATGGATTGGATACATTTTGTGGTCTGCATTGACTCGAGCTATGATCCACTCTGTTCTGTCATCTTTCTGGACCGGAGCATGCAGCATGTGAGTTGAACGGTTCACGTGACTGAAAACCAGACTTCATTCACCTCAATGGAAAGCATGTTTAAATGGTCTAAATCACTCCCAATCACCTACTATGCATTCATCATATAAAACTTAGTAAATGTGTAGAGTGTAGGGGGAGGGATGCTGACTGGACAAAAATTCTGATGAGAAGATGAAGTGCAGAACGATGTTATCGAAATTGTTGATTCGTATTGGTGGTGGAGAGATAATTGTGAATGCATATATTTTCTAAATGCTAATTTTGTTTCTGTTTTACAGCACACTAGCTCCAATGTTGGGCTCAAAATTTTTTATTTGTTACTCTTTTCAAAAGTAATGATTTTAGTACTTATAACAAGTATAATTAATAATATTCATGTTACAAATTATTGCTGGCAGGGAGTAATATTACTTTTCTGGTAACACTTTAGGGAACGCATATCGACTATTAACTAAGGGTTCTTGATAACATAATCTCAATATAATTTTTATTTTTTTTATTTTGCCTTTGTTATAAAAAATATGAACAAGGTATAGGACAAATAACAAAAATATAGCTGCGAGCAGCAGTTAAGGGGCCAAGCACAACAGGAGCAAGATAAAGAGCTAAAGAGCTGTCTTTTATTACTCATTAAAGATCAGGGCCCGTATTCACAAAACATTTTATATTACCACTAAGAGTTCTCCTAAATGGCAGTAAAAGTTTTTAGCTAAGAGTTTTCTCTTAAAACCTAGTCACAAAGCTGCTGAGACAAACTTTTACTAAGGAATAGAGAGAAGTCTTAAAGGGGTCATATGATGCAATTGCGCCGTTCTCAAGCCCGCCTGCCTCTGCACACTCAAGCCGGCCTCCGCTCACTCTAGGCCGCGGCTCACTCTAGGCCGTGGTGTGTGACGCTGTTTCGTTGTAAAAGCGAAACGACTTTCTTTGGCCTTCCAAAAGAGGACACGACTTCAAATCAGTGGTTAAGTTGTATTTGCAACACTGTTCCAGAACACTTCAACCCAAATATTCAGATGTGTGCAGCACATTTTATGGAG
>NW_015549664.1:38668-39066 GCF_001515605.1 Sinocyclocheilus anshuiensis | reverse complement strand
TGTCCTGAAGACGCTGTGTGTTTCGTTGTGAAAGCGAAACTACTTTGTTTGGCTTTCCAAAAATGGACACGACTACAAATCAGTGGTTAAGTTGTATTTGCAACACTGTTCCAGAACAGTTTAACCCAAATATTCAGATGTGTCAAGCACATTTTATGGAGGACCGTTTCCTGATCCTGGGAGAGTAAACAATGCCATCTGTTCTGACTCACAGACTGTAAGTATGTTTTTTATATTTAAAGAATTTGCCACTAACGATTCAAATGCGAGTTTTGAGCAGTTCAGAGTAGTGCTTGTTGTTTGTCGTTTCTCCGATCACACATGGTTTTATGTTTATGCTTGAGGTATTCAGCCAATCACAATGCACTGGATAGCTGGCCAATCAGAGCACACCTCGC
>NW_015549664.1:34975-38108 GCF_001515605.1 Sinocyclocheilus anshuiensis | reverse complement strand
CTAAGGAATAGACAGAAGTCTTAAGCTAAGAGTAAGGGGGCGGGGTTGACCTCATTGCTATGGATGATGTCAGCATACTTACTATGCACACAGTGATTGGCTGATAGTCTCTGTCTGAGATTTATTCATAGATATATTGTAGAGCGCAATATTATGTTGCCATACTCAAATAAAAGTTTTAAAATAAAAATGTTAATTGCCACATTCAAATAAAGATTTTAGAATGCAGGCTAAGTGTCTCTAATTAAACAAGTAGGCTATATATTCAGCTAATTGTCAGCCTCTTACCCCGTAGGTGGGGTACATTGTAACATCTGAGGGGCACGTTGTAACATGACCATATGACAGCTTAAAATATTATCTGATCTAATGAAAAAAATATACAAGACAAACTATAATATTTTGTTAATAAAATGAAATAATTATTTTTTTTCCAAATAAAATAATGGCGTTATTTAAGAATGAAAAATAATCTGATTTTGGAGTTTGACAATGAAATAATAATTTCTAAACATTAGACATTGACTGTCAGTCTTTATTCACCTGTTTCTCATTGTTTCTCATTAAAATTCATTAAAGTAAATAGTGTAAATTACATTGCTAATGTCATAGAATAGCACATTGTAACGCAGTGTTACAACGTGCCCCATCTGTGCAACTGGAATTTAAAACTGGTTAGTGTCTTCTGCTAGTTATCAAAGAATTAAAAAACGATCTGAACTGATAAATAACAGATTGGAGATTAAAATAATAGATTTGTTTCATTTTAAATGAAACTGACTCGTCATCTCCGCAGTAGCTATGCGCCTGTATGCATGTTTCATAAGGATTACATAATCTGAGAATATTTGTTTTCTATTTGAATTGGTTCATTTAAAAGTTTCACTCTCTATAGATATATTTTTCATGTCTGTAATAAGGCAAGCATACACGGAGTTTCGAAAGTGACGCGCTCAAGTTCACAGTCCGAGACGGCAGAAAGCGCATCCTGTTTGTTTTCATTATTTTACAAAAGAAAAAAAGTTTCGTTGTTATTCTGAGTGCACACGAATAAACGTAGTCTTTACAGATACAAAAGATGCATTACTCTTATCTGTATGACCAAAAATGACGAAGTATTTTAAGAGCAAATGATCACACCGGCGCCTCTATCTGTCATGCAGTAGCCCAAGCGCGCTACTGTTCAGCTTCCACACTCCGCACAAACACGTGAACTGTGCACTTTTTTCTAGGCTAACATTAGATTGAGCTGCCATGTAAAGTTGCTACTACATACATATTTCAGATGATAAGCCATATTTGAGGTCGATGAATGTTAGGTGAGCATATGGATGTCCTGTCCGATGTACTATATTACCACATAGACCAGCCGTTAAAGATTTGTCCATCACGGACTGCATGATTTCGCCACTTCATGTGGAATTTTTTTTTCTGCAACTAAGCGACAGATAACATTTTGGTAATATGCATATAAACAGCCTTTTAATTGGCAGAGTAGAATAATCATGGCTGATAGTAAGACATGCAAACATAAAAGAAAACCAAACTGGACGTGAGAACAGCTGTGTATATTAAGGATATAATCAAAAATGTGGAGTTGGGATAACCTCCAAATCAAAGCAGATACCTTTTTAAAAGCTCATTATCGTCAAATGTTCCTAAAAATGTTTATATTCCGAGGTAGATTGCTGGCAACAGTCATTTTAGGATGGTTCAGATTTGGTCTTAGTGACTTAGGAGTCCTCTTCACTACTCCTAAAATTTCACAGATTTAGGAGCTAGTTTTAGTGCTAAAACGCTTTGTGAAATACTCTTAGAACAAAAATTTTGGAGACCTAAATTTAGGACTGACGCGCATTATTTTTAAGATTTTCTCCTAAAGCGGTGAGTTATGAGCTACTTTTAGCCTTAAGATGTTTTGTGAATACGGGCCCAGGTGTCTCCAACCCTAGTCCTGGGGCCCGTTCTTCGTACATCGCTAACTAGGGATGGGCGTTATAGCTAAAAAATGTATCAACGATATAATGTTTCATATCGTTCGGTATCGATAATTATTGACATTTTTTATAACGTTTTTTAAAACAAAAAGCAATAGAATTTTTAATTTTTTTATTTAACCACTGTATTTATAATTAACACAATTTGAGACAAACAACAAATATCTTTCGTTTTAACAATCAAACACAATACAAATTAAACCTCTAATTTCTAATGTTTTATATGCATATTAAATAGGTCTTTATTGTATAGGTCTAATTGTCTCCCGAGGCCACAGGAGGGCGCAATGAGCAAAATAATGCAGCACATTTAAATTGTCAACGCAAGGAAGTAACTATAAAAACGTGCATTACATCTAAATTAACTCATAAAAATCTAATATAATTTCGTAAGTTGCATAAACAATTATGAACAAAACAGCATCATGTATTTATGCATTGCTTAATCCAAAGAGCCGAAGCCCCATTCACACAGACTGCATTTACGAGCATTGCTGATCGTGGTTTAGAGTATCGATACATAGCCCCTTTTAAACCAACCCATGAACGCGCAATTATCTCCGATAACTCAATCCAGCCATACTAATCATCAACAACAGGTGCGTTCGAAGAACCTAATTAGCCAGATCCTGATTAGCGCGATGATATCGTCTTGGATGTGACATTTCATCTCGGATGTAATATGCGACGTACGAAGAACGGCACCTGGAGAGTTACCTTCCTGCAGACTTCAATTCCAAACCTGCTCCAACACACCTGCAAGAAACTGAACATTAATTACAATATTGTTACCTGTAATCTATAGCCTCAGGCAAATGGGGAAGTCCAAATGTTTGCTTTCTTGCACAGTCTGATCGTTTTGCTTCATTAGACCTCAATATATCATCAGAATAAAGACATAGAGCCAGTTTCCACTGTGACAAAAGATGGTTTTAAAAATTTTATTCTGACACTTGATAAAAGATATTGCATTCCTCATTGTATGTCCTTCAATCAAGTTGCCATCCCAAAACTACAATACATACAAGAGCACTGCAGCATCAAGTGAGCTTAAAGGGGTCATATGATGCTTTTTTTAAAGATCATTATTTTGTGTATTTGGTGTAACAGAATATGTTGACATGCTTTAATGTTCA
>NW_015549664.1:33668-34516 GCF_001515605.1 Sinocyclocheilus anshuiensis | reverse complement strand
ATATGAATGACATTTTTATTTAACAACTACAATCACAGTATATTGACTGATTTGTTGAACTTCCAACCTTGTAAGCATGTAATTATGTTTAAATAGTCTGGTGTAAACATTAATATGAAAGTCAGTAACAAATCACACAAACTAAAGTAGATTGCAGAAATATAAAAACAAATCTGTTGCTTTACCACACTACTTTAGGTAATTCAAAGTCACTGTAATAAACATATGTAAACATGTGGACTGCACTAAACACTGTCTTTAACTTTAGACCAGTGGTTCTCAAATTTTTGTGGTCGCACCCCCCTTTAAACCTATAAAAAAAATCTGCCCCCTTTCCCGAATCCCCATTCCACCTCAGACTACCAAATAATTTCATTAAACATTATGAAAAATTAATGCTTTTTTAATAAAAAAAAACCTACAGGGAAAAAAAACACCTGCATCACTTGAAACATTGAAAAATAGCATAGAGAGCATAACTGTTATTATTATTATTATTATTATTTTCTCTCTGTTATTTATTTATTTATTTGTTGTGGGTTTCATGCTGTCCGCTAAGGCATAGGACACACACAGGCTTTCCTCACCAACGACATTAAACCGTGTGTACACCGGACGCGAGCAGCAAAATACAGTAGAACCATTATAATCAGTGACGCTGTGTACACTGGATGCGGCGCGACATTAAACTGATGCCTTGTTCTATATATGACGTACTGACACAAAGTTAAAATGATTTGCAACGGTCGCGTCCAGTGTAGAGCTGTTGCGGCGCGATGCGACAACTATAGCGTCCGGTTTAGACACGGTGAGTGAAGCCGAGAGCAAGATATGCCTCGTCATATTTT
>NW_015549664.1:32272-33653 GCF_001515605.1 Sinocyclocheilus anshuiensis | reverse complement strand
GAGCGGACGTCTCCTTATGCTTTCTCTCGCCGTACTTTGATGTCATACACCGATCGATCTTCAAGTCGAACACACCACTTTACTCTCGCGTGTCACGTGACCGAGTGTAATCGCAGCCTCTGCGATTGAAAAATAGCGTTTTTTTATATTGCGATATTATCGCAAATGCAATTAATCGTTCAGCCCTATTCAGAAGCGCCAGATTGTCATAGCAAAGTCAGAATTACCTCCTCTTTGGTTTTGAGACTTTAGTCTTTGCAACTTCAGGGATCTTATCTATGCACAATCAGCTTGTAACACTCCAAAGAGAAAGGAAAACTTGAAATGGCATCATATGACCCCTTTAAGCATTATAAAGATGATAATCCAAAATCTCAACTGTTGATTGTGTCTACAGGTACTGTATATTGCCCACACCTAGAAGTAGTCTGAACTGAGGCCAATAGGGTAAATGTACCTATTAAGCTCACCAAAATCTACGTTGAGACATTTTTAGTGCACAAGATATTGGTTTCAGTACAAAAAGTTATGTTAAAATATTAATCTCTCACACAAAAATATTTAATTTTATTTTAAATGACAAAAGCATTTTAATTAAGATATACATCATTAAATGCAAAAAGTCTGGCTGTGCTTAATGGGTACATTTTTGTACCCTTTAAGCACACCCCTGTTCCCAGGAAGCTCACATCATGTTTTATTTAAAAGTCTTGTTTATTCTAAACAACCTTTTTAAAGAATAATTGAAAATATTTTATTTGAAGGTACCAAGTCAATCACAAAAAAACAGAACACTAAAATCAAGCAACAAGGCACTCAATTTGATCAGTTATATATTCATAGTGAAGTGTCATTTAAGCACATTGCAGCATCTAGACTAGTCCACATTCAGCGAAGTAACACATATTCAAAAATCAAATAGGATAAACCAATAAAACAATTCATTCATGGGGATGAACACAGACAAGCCTCATTATGAAGCCTCTTATTAAATGGATGTCAACTTATATATAGTCTCTTAAGCCTGGAATACACCACATGATTTTTTGCTCCGATTTCCACCGATTTACAGTCTGGAGAAGTTGATGCTAGTTGCCAGAACACTCTGACTGGGCGCTTCAGAGTTTCACTCTCCGTCAAGCGATCTGTGATATTTGTCAGTTCATTTGAATGGATGCGTAGCGCACCTGTGTGTATTTGGAGTAACGTAAACTCTAGTGTGAAGGCGCACGACTCGCCGTCGCTTTCTTTCACACGCGCAAAGAGCGAGAGCGAGCAAGAGTCTTATGGCGCTTTTCCACTGCATGGTACGGTACGGCTCGGTACGGTTCACTTTTGGGGGGTTTTCCACTGGGTACAGTACCTGGTACTTTTTTTAGTA
>NW_015549664.1:26443-32086 GCF_001515605.1 Sinocyclocheilus anshuiensis | reverse complement strand
ACAAACACAAAAGAACCGCTAGATTTAAATCAGCACAGCCAGCGAAGGATCGAACGCAACTGTTTTGAACAAGCGCAACTGTTTTTTAACAACCAAAAAGTGGCTGTTTTGTCGTCTGTTGAGGAAGTACAGACGTTCCTCTCGTTGATAGCAGATGAGCGGATCCTGCGAGAGCTTGATGGGGCGACGCAGAATGAAAACGTTTTTCAGGAGTTGCGGCAATAAAGAATGAGAATGTGACATAACGCCGCGTTGAGTTCTGGGAAACTGCTTTGTTTATCCGCCATATTTGCAGGATAGCGCTGGCTTTCCGCTATTGAGTTTAGGGCAGTATTTGATTGTTTGTCGTGATTGTGAAAAATGTCACCAGTGTATGTCATTCATACGGCATCGATAATTGCAATAGTAACTCAGATCATCGTTCTGAGAGAAAACTGGACAATGCAATATGTTTTTTTGCCTTTTCTATGTGTAAAAACACCAAGGGAAGGAGGTCGAAGACGCCGAATAGTAAATCTGTTAATGTCACTGATTAAACCCACTGACTCTCACTCAATAAAAGAATCACATTGCTGTGTGTTTTTGAAAGTTTTGATTTGGTTGGTTTAATAGTTAACATTACCTTCTTTGCGAGCATGACTCTCACTAGGCTTGTGAATTAGCAGAACTTGAACAGGGGACTTTCTAAAATGCTTAAAGTGGCTTAATGTACCAAGACAGTGATAAAGACAAAATTGTAAAGCATATACTATGTGCAGATTCCTCTCGTTGATAGCAGAGGAGCGGATCCAGCGAGAGCTTGATGGGGCGACGCGGAATGAAAACGTTTTTTTTTAGGAGTCGTGGTAGTAGAGGCGGCGCAACTATAACCACATGTGAATAATCCCGCCCACTCTAAAGTGGTACTGAACTGCAGTGGAAACGCAAACCGAGCCAAGCCGTGCCATGCCGTGTCGTACCGTACTGAGCCGTGCCGAGTCATACCACGCAGTGGAAAAGCGTCATTACATAACATGCAGAATTGATGCGCTTCATGTAAACGATATACTCTGTTGTATTTTCCTGTAAAAATAACGGAGTTCCTTTGGAATTCTTCAGCTTTTAAGAACTGCCGGGTTTTCCTGTAGTAGGCAGAACTAATGCGCAAACGACAATCTCATTGGCTGGTGCTCACCTGTTATCGTCCGTTTTGATTTCAGCGAATCAGTTCGAGCAAAAGCACACAATTAATATTCATGAATCCAGTAGCTCATTAATCCTTAGTGCGTTTTTATATTGTGCTTATTAGTAGAATTCGTATAATAATAATAATAATAATATCTTACAGGAACACTGAATGACCAAAAAAGGCACCAGCACCAGTCCTAAGTTCATGGTTACCTACTAGCCAATGGCGATTCAGTTGCCAAGGTGTCTGTAGAGGGTTGCCAAAGGTCAGAGCCAGTCTGCAGATTTGAGTCCACTGATTTCATAGAAAATCACTTATGATTGGTTACAGACTACAATTTTTTAGCTTCAGACTTTGATTCCACCCAGTCAGGAGATCAAACATGTTTGATATTTTCAGCAGATTTTAGAACGCATGTTGTTTTCATTTCCTTTCATTTCACGTGTCTCCTAGCAACAGTGTGCATGTTTCTGGATGAGTTTGTTGTGATCGGAACAACTGTAAGGTCTGGGAGTGTATGATCCTCAGTCGTTTGGTGTATGATGGCCAGTTTTCCTTTGTGACTATTTACAAGTCATCATACACTAAACGACTGAGGATCACATCATACACTGGTGTTTTAAAAATGTTCAAATTTTAAAAGTCGTGTTGTGTATTCCAGCCTTTAGTTGCTTTTTTCCTGGACAGATACGACGGGTTTCTGTTGGCTGCTTTGAATGGACAACATGCCTCTTTCATCTTTGGGCATAAACTATAGTTATGTCTAGATTTTGTCATCTTAAAGATGTGAAAATAATTAACCATTTTATAAAGATGAACTTAAACTGACAACCATCAGTTTATATGTAAAGTCTGATTATGAAGTATTTACATAGACTTTTAATGTGGAAGAAATTAAAGAGAGCACACTGAGCTGAATTGGAGCAGCAACAATTTTTAATACATTTCATGTAATATTTATTAAAATGACAAGACTTTGCAAAATAAATAATCTAGGTCATGTATTAAGTACACACATATTTTAATATGAACAACTATTATTAACATGTATGAAATTATACTTTTTCTTATTGATGTCACACTGAAGCTGTGTGATTTTCATTGTAGTGTACCCTTTAAGCTCACCTTAAAATAATATGAAATATTTAAAAATTACAGCACTGTAAAACCACAGACCAGCAATAAACTGTGAATTTATAATATTATGAATGTAAAAGTACAAGCCAGTAATGCCTGTGAAGTAATATATTAGTGTAGCACACTATTTTATACAGCTAGTCAGCTAACTGTGTTCTGTAGCATCTGCGTTATGTTGCTAAAACTATCTTTTGGATCTAACTAATTATTTCCCACATCCAAGTTCCAGGTTATAATCTGCAAAATCTAAACATTAATCTCTTAATTTTACAGTAAGTAGTGAAACTTACCCAAAATAAAGACTTAAACATCTAAAAAATGCACATTTAAGGAGCTCCTCTTTTGGTGAAAGTTTTCAGACAGCTTTCAAAATGGCCGCCAGACAGTGTGAACACATGGACACTCATATCTCAGTGTGCAATGATCTGATTGACTTGAAATTACAGGAGGTATGTAGGAACAAACACATCAATTGGTTAAGACATCAAGTAGGATAATACATTATTTTGTCTTTTTATAATCTGAGCTCAAAAATGGAAGTGCGCTTAATGGGTACGTGAGCTTAATAGGTACGTTTACCCTAATTGACCATGGGAAAAAAATGATCTGACATGATTGTGTGTTGTGACATTTTTCTGAATTCAAAATTTAGTAACATCTCTAAAAATTTGTCAAATATGGAGCTAATTTTGAATGTGATCTGATCGTGGCTTAATTTTGTCAGCACTTATCAGATAATGTGCATGTATACGCAGACCTCTAGATCGAGTGAGGCAGTGCACACTCGGACTGAGTGCAAGTGAATAAAACAGAAACAGGCTCCTGCAAGTTGCGACAACAATTAAAACAACTTTTTTAAATTCAGATGTTGCAAAAAAAAAAAAAGATGCCGAGTACAAACCTCCAGTCATTATAATTCCATTAATATGCTGGTAGAGCAAAAAGAAGTGCTTTCTGAGGTCATTTTCCTGCAGCTCCAACAGTACAGCATGGCGGTAGCAACGCCGAGGTCACTCCTCTTGCTTCCAATGCACGATAACACAAATGCCAAATTAAAATAAACCTTTTTTTAGGATAAATAATCAGAGGGCAAATATTGCAGATGATCATGCTTAATAAATCAAGAAAAGCAGAAATCAGAAATGATTCAACACGCAGCCCTATCTAAACAGCACCAACCACTGCATGAACTAAACAGTGACACTACTGTCTTTTAAAGCTGCTTTACATCAGAATCTGAACTGTATCCATAGACCCTTTCCATACTTGATTTTCCTGTTTATCTCTTTGAAGCTTCTGACATCAATATGTCAATAATAAGCAATATAAGCAATATCACTAATAAATTCAATAGAACAAAGATACAAACAAAATAAATAGTGCTTTAAATTTTTCTCGTAGATCTAACAGTAGTGTTCAGGTAAGAAAATTATCCAAGATAATGTTTTATGTCTGATTTTTATCCCAGCTGTTCATGTTCACTTAGATAAAACCAGCTATGTTTACAAGCATACTTGCTAAGATGGGTAGTTGACAATTTTGTGTTTGTCCATTCAAGCATAAGACATTTTTGACATCTTATTGTCTGAGATGGTTAGAAAACTGTCAGAGAGCACATGAGTACTTGAGTTCTCTTTCATGTTTTTTTTTTTTTTTGAGTGAAGTTGACGTGACATGTGGCCAAGTATGGTGACCCATACTCGGAATTAGTGCTCTGCATTTATCCCATCCAAAGTGCACACACACAGCAGTGAACACACACACCGTGAACACACACCCGGAGCAGTGAGCAGCCATTTTTTGCTGCGGCTGCAAGGGGAGCAGTTGGGGGTTCGGTGCCTTGCTCAAGGGCACCTCAGTCGTGGTATTGAAGGTGGGAGAGAGCGCTGTACATTCACTCCCCCCACCTACAATACGAGTATGTTACGAGACTCGAACCTGCAACCTTTGGGTTACGAGTCCGACTCTAACCATTAGGCCACGACTTCCCCAGTCGTTGCAAGACTAAGCTATGCTCCACCCAAAACGTCTCATTTACTCACCCTCATGCCATCCCATATGTATATGACTGACTTCAGATGAACATAGAGACTCCCAAATTTGATGCTTCAAAAACTAAAGTGAACATGCAACCCCAGTTGATGAATCAGTGTGTTCTGAAGCAAAAAGATAGGTGTGGGTAAGAAAAATAATTACATTTTTAAATTTATAAACCATCACTTCTGACCAAATGTTGTACATGGGTTCATGTGTCCATGCTTGATGTAAACATCAGCACATTGCAAAGCGAGATGTAATGGCCCTCTGTGCATCTATGTCACTTCTTGCGTAAGCTGCAAGACATGTTCATGTCATGCTTCACAAGGTGTTGACATTTATGTCAAACGTGAGCTCATCAACCTGTGAATGACAGTTGTTCAGAAGCGATGGTTTATAGATAAAAGTGTTTAAAATATTAGAATATTTTCCTACACACACACCTACTGTTTTGCTTTAAAAGACATTGATTCATCAACTGGGGTCGTATGGACTAGAGCCCGACCGATATGTTTTTTTTGGGGGGCCCATACCGATATTAGGGAGTAAAAAAGGCCGATGCCGATAATCTTTGTGTAGGCTATATTATAGTACAGTATAGACAAAAGATTGTAGACACTTCCCATTCGTGTGTCCAAACTTTTGACTGGTACTGTATATAGAATACAGTATATAGCCTACATAAACAGAATATATATATACATAAACACATTTTTTGCAATGATAACTCAAATGTGGTGATCAAAAACTTATAATGATGTGATAAACATAGGCCTATGTAGTGGAGGCAGGGTATTTAACAAACTTTATTATTCAAAATGAGTCTGACATCAGTGCACTTAACAGTAAACTTCACTTCACTTATTATAAATAACTTAAATAACACAAATAGAACAAAATATATATAACTTGAATTAAGAAATTAAACAAGGTAACTGTGTAGGGCACACTGTAAAAAATAAGTGTAATTCTAACTGTAAAATGTTGTAAAAAACGCTACGGAAAAAAACTGTTAATAGGTTAACAGTAAGTTCCCGTACTATATACAGGGAAAAACTGTAAAATATCTAGCCAGGTATTTCATGTAATTTTACAGTAAAATGCTGTTAATTTTAAAATACAAAAGTAAAAATAACAAATCAATGTATAATTTACAGTCAAAAACTGTAAACTGATATTCCCAGAATTCCCTGCATGACACTCCACATTTGAAAGTATTTTGTTTAAATAATCATGTTTTTTTAATAGTTTTTGTTATTAGTTATGTATATTTGGGCTTTATGTTACATCTTCTGTTGTTT
>NW_015549664.1:26264-26402 GCF_001515605.1 Sinocyclocheilus anshuiensis | reverse complement strand
CCAGGGGCAGGTTTATGCAGGAAGCACAGCTTTTCCAAATGTAAACATCTAAAATGAATAAATAATAATATATTTTTAATAATATGTTTTTTTATTTTACATTTGTTTTTATGACTGGATTCCACGATTCCGTCCTTG
>NW_015549664.1:25716-25943 GCF_001515605.1 Sinocyclocheilus anshuiensis | reverse complement strand
ACTTTGTGTCAGTACGTCATAAATAGAACGAGGCATCAGTTTACTGCATCCAGTGTAGACAACATCACTGTTTATAATGGGTTCTATTCTACACCGGACGCGAGCGGCACGGCGTGACTAAATGCAATAGAATTCTATTGTATTTTGTTGTGCGATGTGTAGGGATATGCCGGTATCAAATTTTCATGTTGCGATTAATTGCTAATGCTTTTATCACGGTATGCGGT
>NW_015549664.1:25022-25241 GCF_001515605.1 Sinocyclocheilus anshuiensis | reverse complement strand
TGCTGTCAGAGAGTGAAAGTGCGCTTTCATCCAGAGCGTCTCTCACATGTTCTGCCATGTGCTTCTGGTCCGTGCTTGTGTACGTCAGAGTGCGCACGTCTTTCACGCTGTTTTCACGCAGCATACAGCGGTGTTGTGCATTTTGACCAGTTGATGGGAAAAGTATTCTTAAAATGCATTCAAAATTCTGAATAACTTGTAATATATAATTATTCACGG
>NW_015549664.1:20246-24842 GCF_001515605.1 Sinocyclocheilus anshuiensis | reverse complement strand
AGTGCCCATGATAACAATATCGTGCATATTCATTACCGTGATATATCGCATTACCGAATACCGGCACAAGTCTAGCGATGTGATGTGACCGATGTGATAAGCATGAGTTCTGGGCCGCGGTGCGGCTGGTATAAACGCCAGAATCAAATGGCCGTGATAATCTCCGTAACACAGGCTTTAATGCAGTTATATGCTCTGTATAAAAAATGTTCATATCGGCGGCATATTCGCTGATACCGATATATCGGTGACAGGCTCATATCGGCCGATAATATTGGCTAAACTATATATCAGTCGGGCTCTAGTATGGACTACCTTTGTGTTCACTTTGTGGAGTTTTTGAAGCGTTAGCTTTGGGGTCCCATACACTTGCAACATGTGGACTCGCAGAGATAGATTTAAAAAAATTTTTTTTTTATCTTTGTGTTTAACTGAAGAAAGCCGGGGCATTATGAGGGAGAGTAAATATTGAAGTTTCATTTTTGGATGGAGTTTCCCTTTAAAAGCCCCTTTTAAAGGTCCAAAATTAACATTTGCCAAAAGCAAGTAAAAATTGGAACTGGCAGGTATATGAAAGTGTTACTCTATTGTTTAACATTTGAAGCATTTGCGACTGAAAACTACTGCGTGCGACTATAAACATTTTTTTAGGAGCACCAGTGCGACTGACCCGATCATCATCATACTTGTGATTGCGCTCAGGGGAGCTTCAAATGTTTCTACGTGTTTTTGCAGCATTGAGTAATGTATCACAGACATATCTCACGAATCCTTTCATAAGCAAAGGGAGAGATTCATTGCGCAGTGTAGAGAGCTTCGTTGATTATAGATGTGAGATCGAGATGAACTAAGATGAGTGCCAGCTTTTAATGATTTTTTAAAGGAGTTTGTAAATGTGATACTGATTTAATACAATACAATTCAATAAACAAGAAGTTAATATTAAGTGACTTACATTGTCTGACTATAACACTATTGTCTGATTTTGCTATATTTCATCGTTGAAAATAGTTAAAAACAAAGTCACAGCTCAGCCGCTGCGCATCTCCGTTCAAACACAGCAGTTTCGTTTATGAATGAACGTTTTTTTAAATGAATCTAGTGAGTCAGTGATTCATGATTACCCATTCATAAAGAGACAGTCACTTGATTCATTCCTGAATGAATCAGCCGTTCGAATGAATCAATTGAATGAATGATTCAGTGATAAAAATCAGGGACTTACCGCCACCTGCTGGCAGTTCATTTTAAAAGTATCTTTTCTGTTATTTAAATCATTTAATATTTCTATATTCAAAATGTTATATTTAAAACATTAATATCATCACGAATTTATGGATTTAATTGCACTCATTCCACTTCTGAGCCTCATTAAATGTCTGAAAGTACACCAAGCCACTTTTGTGTTCTTCTGTGCCACCTCTACAAATTAATTTTGTTAATACTGATTTCATTTGATTGGTAACGTATTGCTTATTCTACTTGTTCTTATTCTTTCGTTTTAATTACAATTTTTAAAAAGCTTATAAAATATAATTTTTTTTTTAAGAATTTGACAAAAGATGACATACTTTTAATAAAGTTAGCGGAGTCAAATATCACCTCGTAATGTGAAGGCTACTTTTTGATAACATTTTGGATAATTGTTTAGCAGGTGCTCCTAAAATTTTGAACATGTTTAGAAAAGAAAAGTAAGCGTAGAGCCCTGCATAAATATTAGAAAATATATAGAAAATACTTTCTTTTCTTTTACAGTACATCAGAAGGTGGTTCAAGTTCTCTTTTGTCCTTAGCTTTCTAATGTGCCCATTTTTTTCCATAGACACTCTGGACTGCAGGTGTTCTGATGTAGACATCTCCTTCTACCTCACGTCACTTCCTCCCTCAATCCCAACATCCTCCGAGACAGCGGAACTCTGTGGAACCGCTGTAAAAGTTGTAAAAATTCAGCATGGTAGAGAAATTACCTTAATTTTCAAAGTATTCAGGGTACAGGCCATTGCAGAAAGGAACCGGTACTCTTTGACATTCAGAAACTGGTTGAAAACTCATGGGATACGAACATGTCGGAGGTTGGAGAGCGTCGGCAAGTCAACACAGATTATGCCGTTTCTGTGCTGGAACAGCTAAAGTTTTTCTACGAACAGAAGTTGCTGACTGACATCACTCTGCTGGTGGAGGAGAGCGAGTTCCCCTGCCATAAAATGGTGCTGGCCACCTGCAGCTCTTACTTCAGGTGGGTGGAGTATGAACATTCAACTGATTAATCTATAAACCATTTAAAAAAGAAAACATTAGAATTTAATTATACATGTATGTATGTTACTAAAATGTGAAATTCTCTAAAATTCAGTTTTACTTGTATTGACATTTTAATGTCGCCATTCCATGGTTATGAGTTTTCTGTTTACTTCAACTGCTCAGTGCTCTGGTAATTTAAAAAATATGACCATTTCAGGGGTGGACAAAATTGCGACAATTAGGGTTGTACGATTAATCAAAATTGTAATAAAATCTTTATTCTGCAGGATTTCTAAACTGCAAAAAGCACGATTTCTCTGCCACTCCCCTCAAGGTGCAGGTCTTCAGGCACAGAGCAAGTGAGCATTTGCAGTTAAAGAGTTGAACTTCACGCTCATGCAGAAAAAGCGTTGAATGCTCAACTTTGCAAATATCAAGTGAATAACACTGGGTGGCAGCTAATCTCCATGAAAAGCAGGTAGTGTCATCTATTATGAGTGTTTAAAATATGTAGATTGTGATCACACTTCTGCTGGATTAAGTACTTAAATCATATTGTTTACACATTGGATGCAAGTTGTTATACAGTACTTGTAAAAAGTTTTGTTTTCTATTAAACTGATCAAAAGTGACGGTAAAAAAACATAATGTTACAAAAGATTCTATTTTAAATAAATGCTGTTCTTTTGAGCTTTTCTATTCATCAAATAATTATGAAAAAAAAAAGTTTCCATAAAATATTAAACAGAAAAAAACTTTAACATTGATAAAAATCAGAATCATTGTTAATAACTGAGCACTAATAATAATAATAATAATTGAGCAGCAAATCAGCATATTAGAATGATTTCTGATGGATCATGTGACACTGAAGTAATAATGCCGAAAAGTCAGCTTTGCGTCAAATGGAATATTCAAATAGATTTAAATTGTAATAATATTTCACAGTAATACAGTTTTTACTGTATTTTGGATCAAATAAATGCAGCCTTGATGCACATTAGAGACGTCATTAAAAATATTTAAAAATCATAATTTTACAAGCTTGATGTATCGGATTTCTTTATGAATTGTCTGGCTTTGCTTAAATGTTTACTTTGGGCATTTGGAAACAAAGTGTGCATCTTTGCAACTGTATCTGTGATAATTATATTTTAATTAATTAATGATAATTATATTTAAACACGCTTGGTACAGACACACTGCAAAGTGGAGGCGTTGTAACATTTTGAGCGTTGCGAGTGGAGTTCTGCGGCAGTAGTGGACAGTCAGAATGCTGCACACTTAAATAGAGCATAAGAATGAAACAGACCGGCCTTACAACACACTGTTCTAGTTTTTGTTATTTGAGAGACTGTTACAACCTTTTGATAAAGCTCTAATTGGTTTCCTTTTGAAATGTGTTTCAAATTCTAATTGATAAATGCCAAAATGTATTCATGAATATAAAGTGTGTAAGGAAATACTGTCTTAAAATCATGAAATCAAAATCATAATGTTGACAAAAAAAATCATGATTTTAATTTTTTAGTATTGATTAAACAAGCCAGTGAGTGAATTTCACTTTATTGCTCTGTCCCCCAGCTGAACTGGAAGTTTCTGAATTAGACTGAATTTTATTGCCTGAAGTGCTGGTCACCATCCCAGTAGTTTGAAAAGTGCCTGTTCAAATGCCAGCTCACCCTTTTGCTCTGTCTGCCTTTTCTTTTTTTTTTTTTTTTTTCTTTACTTGTGATGAAAAATAAATGTAGTGAAGTTGAATACTTAATTTTTATTCAACTCAAGTAAAAGATCCACAATTTTATTATATTCAAAATAGAAAAATACAATAAATAAATACAATAAAAAAATGTACTTTAAAATGTACTGTAACCCTTATTTTGCTGTTCCTCTTTGAAATTTTGGAGTTTACTTAACCCTTCACAACTTATTTTTCTGTGAATGTGTGTCATATTGTTCACACAATGACAATTCTGATATTATTAACTCGCTGTAATATTCTAAAGCTGGTAACCCCATTTTATGGTGTCCTTGTTACACGCTACATGTAGTAATAGCAACAATAAATTATGCATAATTACATGCAACTAACTATAAACCAAACCCTCATCCTAACCATTACCAGATAGTAAGTGCATGTACTTAGTTAATATTACTCGGTACTTAAATATGTAATTATACTGTAACAACAGGGTGTCCGCGGGTCCTTAAAAAGTCTTAAAATGTCTTAAATTTGGATTCGATGGGTCTTAATTATTTTTGGTCTCATTACCGCTAAAATATCTTCAGTCTGACGGACCTAATGACTGTTTACAATCATTGGACAGACCGAAGACTTTTTCTTCCGTATCCCCG
>NW_015549664.1:19956-20165 GCF_001515605.1 Sinocyclocheilus anshuiensis | reverse complement strand
AGCATAAATGGCTGCCCACTGCTCCGGGTGTGTGTTCACGGTGTGTGTGTGTTCACGGTGTGTGTGTGTTCACGGTGTGTGTGTGTGTGTGTTCACTGCTCTGTGTTTGTTCACTGCTCTGTGTTTGTTCACTGCTCTGTGTGTGTTCACTGCTGTGTGTGTGTTCACTGCTGTGTGTGTGTTCACTGCTGTGTGTGTGCACTTTGGAT
>NW_015549664.1:19246-19439 GCF_001515605.1 Sinocyclocheilus anshuiensis | reverse complement strand
TTCAAGTTTTCCTTTCTCTTTGGAGTGTTACAAGCTGATTGTGCATAGATAAGATCCCTGAAGTTGCAAAGACTAAAGGCTCAAAATCAAAGAGATATTCTTTATCAAAGTTAAGACCACGCCCCCCTAAAATGGCTCGTTCTAACACTCCCCCACATATCTACCTCACTATGTGGAAATATTAGCATAATGC
>NW_015549664.1:17814-18824 GCF_001515605.1 Sinocyclocheilus anshuiensis | reverse complement strand
AGCAGAGGCGGCGGATTCGACGAAGGAGCGTCTGGCGGGCTTGCGGCAACCACATGTGACGACCCCGGCGTGCACTTGCGCTTGCGCGTGCCTCAAAAGAGGGCTTACAATGTCTTACAAAGATACATGACAGCTACAAGTGTATGCACTACTTGCTTTATGCAAGCACTATACAGGATTTACCCTATTATACTTTATCGACATGATTTGATAGGTGAAACAACAAACAGCCACCCACAAATAGTCTATAAACAAAGCATCAGGCTGTCTTTGAGTTCACATGAACAAAGGTTAAAGTTACTCGTCGTCAGGCTACAGAAGAATACCATAATTTCTCCGTTCAATTAGGCCTAAGACATCGCAGACCTATAACAACCGAGCTACAACACATAATTGCGAATAACATGCCTTACCTTAACAAATAATCGACCACAGAGTATATGTTTTCTACGAATCTTTGAAATCTTTGAGACTAAACATGAGTGGAATTTGCACCGCAGCGCCCCCACACCTTGATGCTCATGACAAGAATAGCATGTATAGTTATCTTATTGAAGTGAATTAGGTTTAAATCGCCGTAATGCAAATTAATGATATTTTTGCAATTTTACACATAATAATCCACGATGATCACATTACACAAAACTGAAATTGCACGTCAAAATAACACATTGTCAATATTGTGATTTTAGTACTTTATCTTAAACTAATTCATTTATTTCGTTTGCTAGGTGTTCTTTGTGGTTGCTAGGGCATTGCTATGTGGTTGCTTCAGTGTCAACATATTCTGTTACACCAAATACACAAAATAATGATCTTTAAAAAAGCATCATATGACCCCTTTAAAATACATTCAGAATGATCACAAATTCAAGACATGGGGGCAGAAAATGTGTATATTTACATTTTACACTTCATGTAGTTAATCAAGTTCACATGGAAGAGTGCCTTTTTTTTCTCCAAAAATTACCATATACAAATGTGATATTGATTTTTTACAACAGTTCAAT
>NW_015549664.1:17360-17582 GCF_001515605.1 Sinocyclocheilus anshuiensis | reverse complement strand
TTTTTTTTACAACAGTTCAATAAACTAGAAGTTTTATTAAGAGACTTACGTTTTAGACACCATATCGCCTGTTTTTGCACTATTTCGACAACAAAAAAAATTCCAAACAAAGCCACAGCGCTGTTTTGTATCTTTGAGCAACATGACAGTGTTTCGTTCCCGAATGAATCAACTGTTTAAATGATTCGGTTCAGTCGCAATGACTCACTTAACAGTGACTTA
>NW_015549664.1:16654-16937 GCF_001515605.1 Sinocyclocheilus anshuiensis | reverse complement strand
CATTTAAAACATTAATCTCATAACATTATTTATTGCAGTTGTAATTATTGTTATTTGCAGTGTAAATTATTTAATGTGACTGGTAGCAGCCCTATAGTGGATATTTTGTATGGAATATTGTATGTTGACATGAAAAGTTCACTGTATATCATAGTAATAAATACCATTTATTAAAGCAATGATATTTTGTTTTCTTTTTAATTTATACACATTAAATATTACATACATGTATGTAATAAAATGTGTATTGCCATTACAGGTTTAGGTCTTAAATTTCATATAA
>NW_015549664.1:16049-16412 GCF_001515605.1 Sinocyclocheilus anshuiensis | reverse complement strand
AATAAAATGTGTATTTCCATTACAGGTTTAGGTCTTAAATTTCATATAAGGTGGTATTAAAGAGGTCTTAAAAAGTCTTAAATTTAACTTGTTTATGTCTGCAGAAACCCTGAACAAGGACACCATCAAATAGAATTTGGGACCAAATAATATTTTTTATTCACATACTTGCTTTTTATTGCATTTTAAGTTGGCCGACACAAAAAGATAATTTTGTCAGACCTCTAATAAATTACTTGTTCTTTTGTTTAGTAGCCTAATGTTTGTTTTGTAAATTACAGAATCTTTTTCTTTAGAATAGTGAGAACTTTAGTCGATGAAGCAAGATTAGACACATTTGAAAGTGTCACATTTAAGTGTCGT
>NW_015549664.1:11307-15824 GCF_001515605.1 Sinocyclocheilus anshuiensis | reverse complement strand
ATGTTTATGAGTGGGCTCAGTGAGAGCAAACAGACACATGTTCATCTTAGAAATGTTGACCCCATCACGCTGCAGACCATCATAACCTATGCTTACACCGGGAACTTAGTCATCAACGACACCACTGTGGAACCTCTCTACGAGACGGCCTGTTTTCTTCAGGTTAGGAAGACGTGCACACAGTCTTCCACGGGTTAATGTTAATGTGCTAAAAATCATCAAACCCTTCCTCTAACTTGCTTGCTCATGTTTTGTCATTTTACCTTCCACATACATGCACAAAGCTCTCGGACTGACTTGTTTTACCGAGTTTACCACTTGTTTCATTTACAAAACCTATGGGTCACACATTGCCATCACAACATGCCATTGCTGCAGACTTTGAGCAGCACACTCTAGCATTTTTAGAGGTCTCATTTCTAAAATGTCTACAAAACAGCTGGTCAACAGCCAATGAAGTGAGTGACTGATCATAATGGAATTTCAATGACATTTTAGAAGTGGGGCAGTTAGAAAATCTCAGTATTAACAATAGTGTTAATCAGTGTTTGTCTACTTATTTCTGGCTTTCATTGTCTTTCTTTCAGGTGGAGGATGTTTTACTACAGTGTCGAGAATACTTGGTCAAAAAAATCACTGCTGAAAACTGTGTCCGCATGCTAAGCATTGGTGACCTGTTTAGTTGCACAGAGTTGAAGCAAAGTGCTAAGCGCATGGTGGAGCACAAATTTCCTGTCGTCTACCGACAGGAGGCTTTCCTGCAGCTCTCACACGAGCTTTTGCTGGACCTCCTGAGCAGCGATAATCTCAATGTGGAGAAAGAGGAAACGGTACGTGAGGCAGCCATGCTGTGGCTGGAATACAACATGGAAGCACGTTCTCAGTATCTGTCCTCCGTCCTTAGCCAGATTCGAATTGATGCGCTTTCTGAGGTGACCCAACGTGCCTGGTTCCAAGGTCTTCCACCAAACGACAAATCAGTGGTAGTGCAAGGCCTGTACAAGTCTATGCCAAAGTTTTTTAAGCCCAGACTGGGTATGACCAAGGAAGAAATGCTCATTTTTGCAGAGGCTGAACCACCAGCTGAAAGCCACCCAGTCGTGATAGGTCCACGTCACACAGTGGTCTGTTACAGCCCTCAAGCAGAGAAGGTCTATAAACTGTGTAACCTGCCTGGAGACTTGCAGAAGGTTGGGACATTGGTCACCCCAGACAATGATGTGTTCATTGCAGGTGGACAGATACCACTGAAGAGTGCTCTAGCTACTCACGGAAGCAAAAGTGGCAAGCTGCAGGCTGCCTACTGTTCAGTGGACAGCTTCTACTGGCTGGATGCCCAGCAGAATGCATGGGTGGCCAAAACGCCGATGCTATATGCTCGCACTAAACCATCGCTGGTGTATTGTCAGGGTTTCATTTACGCTATTGGCGGCGATAATGTGGGTGGAGAGTTGAATAAGCGCACAGTGGAACGCTACGATTGTGAGCGGGACGAATGGAGCTTGACCAGCCCTCTTCCCTGCGTGTGGAGTTGGAGCACAGCGGTAACAGCCCGGGACTGCATCTATGTCATGACGCATGACCTCATGTACTGCTACTTCCCTCGAGCTGACACTTGGGTGGAAATGGCCATGCGGCAGACTAGTCGCTGCTTTGCTTCAGCAGCTGCATTAGGAGACCTCATCTTCTATATTGGTGGTCTACATGTGGTGGGCAACTCAGGTTTGCGTCTGCCAACAAGCACTATTGATGGCTCCTCGGTTACAGTAGAAATATACGATGTCAACAAAAATGAATGGCGTCTGGCTGCTAACATCCCAGCCAAGCGGTACTCTGACCCATGTGTGCGTGCCATGGTGCTACTGAATATGCTATGCATCTTTATACGCGAGACACACTTAAACGAGCGGGCGAAGTATGCTCTCTATCAGTACAACCTGGAGCTCGATTGCTGGTCCTTGCGGCAGCCTGTGTCAGAACGTGTGCTCTGGGACCTCGGCAAAGATTTCCGCTGTGCCGTGGGTAAATTATACCCATCCTGCCTTGATGAAACTCCCTGGAAGCCACCCACTTACCTCTTCTCTCCTGATGGAGCTGAGGAGTTTGAGGTGGATGAGGACATGGTGTCACTGCCTCATGTATAGTTAATGGCGTCGTCTTTAAAACTAACCTGTAATTTATCCACTGTTCTGGAATAATGCTCTTCTGTTTTGAGAGGAAAGGTGATTAAGCTGATGGACGGTCTTCCTTTAATGCCTAGTGTGCTCATGGAGATCAAATGTTTAATTGGAAACTAAAATGTTTAATTCAAATTTTGACCCATCTCCGACACTTGTAGTTTTGATCATTCTTAAAGCAAGGTTGAGAACATAAACATTTCTCTCATTACAAGTTTGGCATTCTGTTTTAACAATTTGATGGTGTAAACGAATGATGCAATTAAACCTCCTTTGGTTGAAAATGGCAACTGTACACCCAGAGTTCTTACATTTCTCACTCTTCTTTTGTCCAGTTCATCTTCCAGAAATCAATTGCTCACCTTTCTCCTAAATGTTACCTGGGTAACGAGGTTCAAGGGGTTGGTGAAATATTTTGTACTGAATGTCATTTGATATTTTGGGTCGCCGCTGGTTTGGTGACTTGCTTGACATTGATTTTGTTTTTGTCATTGTTTGCATCTGTATTATCATAGTTCACATTCTCTGTGGTCTGTCTGTTGACCTGTCTTGCATATGGCATCATTTGACCTCTTAAAAGGGTAGGTTTCACACTAACAACCACAAACACACTAGCGATACCTCAGGGTGCTTACCAGTCTGGTTTCGTACTCTGTTTACCATATCATTTATTTCTCTCTAGTTTGCAAAGGAATTTCTTGTTTTTTGTTTCTTCAGGCATCTTTGTCTCCAAGTTCCTTTGTGTTTGTCCTCGATTATACAAATGCAGGAAATGCCTGCTACAGTATTCATTCTCCATCATGTTCAGAAGTATGTATGTTTAGATACTGAAAGTGTGGAACTGAACTGAAACAGGTTAAAAAAAATAAAACAATTTACTCTTGAGCCATCATGACGCATCTTCAAATTGCTTTGCAATGCTTTGCTGCCCTGGATCATTCTAATATTATGGTTATTATTTTACTGGAAAAAAAAGATTATTTGCTGCTGTATTTGTGCAATAGTGTGTACAATGCTGTTCTTTCCTGCCACACTCACCCCCCTATTACTATTTGTAATAATTTGTTATAAAATAATATTGAGACTCTTTCTGTTGCTTGGGTCATTTAGGTGAGGGTGGTCCAAAAGCATCAGGTTCACATAGACGGCTGACAGCCAACAGTGTATATTCAGTGAATCGTAATTTATTATTTTAAATGGAAGGAAAAGATAATAGTTGTAAGCCTTTCTTTAACAACTTGGTAGGCTATAAACACTATGCAGAAGTAAGAGTGAATGTTTGATCTTCGTTCATTGTGCATTTTTTAAATTACTGTGGCAGTAATAAACCTCAAGGAGATTGTTTACCTTCAAATTTCAGTGAAGTACAACAGTTGTAAATATGCTTGCATTACCATAAGAGAAATTGGGGGAAAATGCCACTCTGGCTTTTTTTTTTTTTTTCTCTCTCACAAAATTGTTTACTCAAGCTTGTGTAGCATTTTACGCCCAGGTATGTTTCACCCCTGTAATTTAGAAGGGTTAGTGCTGCTTTTTACCCATGGTTATAAATCCTTGCTCTGGAGCAGGGTTAGCTGCTCTTTTGTGCATTGCGGGGCCAAGTGTGTACATGTGCCAATGTTAAAATATTGCGGCTAGATGCTTAGCAACAGACAACCTCATATTCATGTGCTTTGGACAGTTGTTTCAGCATTTGTTTCAGGGAAAGTGTCAATAGTTACAGAAAAAATGTGAATTGGAGTGAAGAGACTCCATTTACCTAGACTTTTGTTCTTACTTTTATAGTCAGAAGTCCTTTCAAGAAAAACTTGATCGTACAGTTGGCATTTTAGCCTATTAAGTATATGCAATCCATGTAAACGGGCTGTGTGCTGCTTTTGTCCTATCAATGACACTGATGCACGAATATGCAAATAAGAATGTAGCCCAGGGTTTAGGAATGTACAGTGTGAAATGCAGTGGTGTAATGTAACGAAGTAATAATACTTCGTTACAGTACTTAAGTATATTTTGGGAGTATCTGTACTTTACTTGAGTTTTTATATTTCAGCCAACTTTTACTTTTAACCACTACATTTCCTAATTAAAACGTATACTTTTACATTTTCCCGAAGCATATTCGTTACTTACTACAAAATAGTCAGAAGAACACGGACTGCAGGAAAGCAGGTTTGACGAATCAGTGGTCTGGCGTCTGCAAGTTAGACTCTTAAAAACACCCTTTGCTCATGTGCAAACAAGTGCGCGCAACCGCGGGTGATTTCATTTTCCACTCAAGTCGAGTCTGGGGTCTGCGATATACATCTATGATAATATGGTAAGTGTTGTTGTAATGATGTG
>NW_015549664.1:8501-8962 GCF_001515605.1 Sinocyclocheilus anshuiensis | reverse complement strand
TACAGTACTTAAGTATTTTTTGGGAGTATCTGTACTTTACTTGAGTTTTTATATTTCAGACAATTACTCCACTTACTCCACTACATTTCCTAATTAAAATGTATACTTTTACTCCGATACATTTCCCCGAAGCACTTACTACACTACAAAAATAGTCAAGAGTCAGAGAATCAGTGGTCTGGCGTCTGCAAGTTAGACTCTTAAAAACACGTTTTGCTCATGTGCAAACAAGTGCGCACAACCGCGGGTGATTTCATTTTCGATTTCTGGTCGAGTCTGGGGTCTGCGATATACATCTATGATAATATGGTAAGTGTTGTTGTAATGATGTGCGATCTGACATTATATCACCAATCACCAAATCTCAAACACACACACAGAGTGCACGCACGTGATTTATTAGTCTATTAAAACAAGGTATTCTATATTATCGCAGAAGATATACTGTATATCTTCTGCGA
>NW_015549664.1:7796-8356 GCF_001515605.1 Sinocyclocheilus anshuiensis | reverse complement strand
TGTTTTTGCTCAACGAAAATAGTTCCAAACAAAGATCACAGCACTGTTTTGCATCTCTGAGCAATGGTGTTTACTTGTTGAATGAATCAGCATTTTGAACGAATCGGTTGAATAAATGATTCTGATTCACTCATTTACACAGTCAAATGCTTTATTCCTGAATGAATCAGCGGTTTGAACGAATCTGTTGAAGCTCAATGACTCACTCATTCATCAGTCACTTGCTGTCACCTACTGGCGGTTTTAATTTTAAATTTCGACTATTTTTTTTCATGTTTTAAAATCATTTCAAATAACAGTGTTCAACGTTTTATGTTAAAAACAAAACATTATTTAATCATCTGTAACTTCAGGTTAAATGCATCCATGTCCCCTCTGAGATACATTAAACTGTGTAAATACATCTAAATATCACTTCAGATGCAGATTCCAGAAATGTTTTCTTACGTTGGAATGAAAGACACTAAATACCGGATGAAGTGCTTCTTATTCATACCCAAAAATGCTAAATGGAAGAAAGAGTTAAAACTGAACACAATCTTGCTACTCAAGCTGTGTAT
>NW_015549664.1:0-7219 GCF_001515605.1 Sinocyclocheilus anshuiensis | reverse complement strand
TCAGTGTAGGGGGTATTAGTGAGTTTTTGGGTGGGTGTACGGGGTGTTAGTAGGGATGTTAGTGAGTGTATGGGTCAGTGTAGGGGGTATTAGAGAGTTTGTGGGTGGGTGTACGGGGTGTTAGTAGAGGTGTTAGTTAATGTCTGGGTGGCTGTAGAGGGTGCTAGTGAATGTCTCAGTGGGTGTAGGGGTGTTACTGAGTGTATGGGTGTGTGTAGGGGTGTCTGGGTGGGTGTTAGTGTATGAGTTACGGGTGGGTTTCACATTGCTGGTGGGTGTGGGAGTAAGTGCAGGGTACAGGTGGGTATATTGATGTGGGAGAAGTGGTTTGGGTGAGAGGTAGTTGATGTGAGGGGTGTGTAGGGGTGTGGATGGGTGTAGAGGGTATAGGAGGGTGTATGGGTGTGGGTTGGGTGAGGAAAGTGTGGTGGCAAGAGTGGGTGTGTGGGATGTGGGTTGTGGGTGTATGGCTGTGGGAGGTTTGGGTGAGGGGGTGTCAATGAGGAAGAGTCGGTGTGTGTGTAGCAGTCTAGGGTGGGGGGATTGTAGATGTAGGTGTGTCACAGTGCAGCTCTTTTCATGTAGTGATGCTGTGTTTCTATGTGACTGTCAGTCTGTTCTCTCCCCTCACTCACCCCCAACCCCCACTCCAACAAACACAACCTACACTTTCAGATCTTTGCTATACCGTCAGCCATGCTTTTGAGAATTGTATTTAACAGTAAGTGGGAAACCTAGTTTTGAACAATGGAGGTAGTTGACTTGTGATTACTTAAGCCTGGAAATTTGCCAGGAGTCCACACATTTTGCCTTAACTGTAAAATTGTCAGAACAGAGAAAATATGTTAATGAAAAACAAATGTGAGTTTACATTATCTTTATCAAGTAGTGTTTAATTGTTTTACTTTTTTTTTTAGTGTGACTTCAAAATCACACTATTCATTGTGTAGCTTTGGTGCTTGTGTTTATAGTTTTAAAAGAATGCCATCCTTGGAAATAACTGAAGTATATGTAAAATAGTACAAAGTGTTAAAGAAAACAAAGAAAATGATAATCTGTACATACTAAACGTCATCAATCAGTCCTCAATGACTCAAACATTCCAGTTATACAAGTTATATTTATGTATGTGTACCTTGTCTGAATGGGAATTAAATGAATATAAACTTGTGTATCAGATTATACTTTATGCATTTCTTGTCAAAGATATTGTAAATGTTTTTCTAGTATTTTTTAATTACTGATGACACTAAAATTGTTATTTATTACATAAATACTGTGTTTGTTTCATTTGTATTTTGTGTACAAGTCTATTCAAAACCCAAACACTTGTTAAAAATAAAACACCTGATTATATTTGGTCATACAACTATGGTGAATGTATTTCTTCAGACAATAATTTAATCTGATTTGAGGCAGGGCATGCCACAAATTTATGCTATAATTTATTTGTGAAACCAGTTTTATAATTTTGTTTTAGACTCCTCTCAGATATATTATATCATTAACCTGCTTGACTATGATACTAAACTACCCTTGAATTTAACCTTGTCAGTAAGTGGAACAATCTGATTAATTTGTAATTAGGTAAAATAGGCTGCCTTTACACTTGGCATTAACATGCGACCTGTATCCGGATGTTGTCCACATACACATTGAAAAGACAAGTGTAAACGCACTTCTGATTGGAATGTTATCCGATCAGCGTGTCCTGGTCCAGAGGTAGTCGAGGACGCATTGTGATCGGATCTCAGTGTAATGTAAACGCAATCCAGCCATCGTTTCTGCATTCGCAGGTCGACATCACTCTCTCGCGAACTGTCAGAAAAAAGACGGAGAACAATGGTGTGGAGCGCTAGGGAGACTCCTACACTTATCTTTGATTTGTAAAATGTCCCGCGACTGAAAATGCTTTTCAAAAGAAAACCCACCATTTCAGGTTGACTTTGCACCAGGCAATTCTCTGCAGACTTCTTTAAATATTGTGGGAAAGACCCGATCGGTTATCCAGATAGAAAAGTCAGTTGATGACGCCAAGTGTAAACGCACCGTGTTCTGATTGACTGATGATCCGATCTGCTCGATCTGCATGTTAATGCCAAGTGTAAACGAAGCCATAGACACCAGCTTGGCCAGGTTCGGAGACCAGCTTGACCAGCCTGGCCAGGCTGGGAGACCAGCTAAAACCAGCTATTTCCAGCTTAAACCAGCTAAAACAAGCCAACCAGCATAGGCTGGTTTAAGCTGTTTTTTTCAGCAGGGGTACTTTTCACAAATCATTCCCTCCCTATATAATTATCTGAAAAAATAGATGACATTTCTTTTAAACACCGCAAATTCTATGGCATTATGCAAGCATTCACCAACATATAAATTATCTTGACTAAAACTACATGCTACAAAAATTGTTACAAATATTTACAGTGATGACTATACTGTATGAATAAAAGCAGTATTATATAGCTAACACATTACACTGAATAACTGTAATATTATTCAAATTTAAAATCTGAAATATAGATTCAGTGTTAACTATTTGTGCTGTGCACAACACCAAAGCGAATATAAAGCAAATATAAAAATCTAAATGACTATTTGAAACATTTACAAACTGTTCAGAAAGCAGCAGCTGCTTTGTTTACGTGGTTACCGGGGTAACGGATTAATTGTTGAGTTCAATCAGCGCCCTCTACTGTCTTGCATTTACTGTCTTACGTTATTTAAATTAAATCGTCATCCTTTTAAAGTTCAGTAAACATATTAGTCTGTATCTATGTTTTTACATCACTCAATTAAAACATTTCTTATAAGCTACCATTTACTCACCCATGCTCCTAAATACAATTTCCAATTCGCACACATCTATTTTTAATCGTATATCCAGTAAAATACCCACACTGGCGATTTTATCTTCTTGGGCGGGTCGCAATTTTATATATCATGTATCACATGGCTATGATGAGTAAATCATAGACTAATTTTAATTTTAAAGTAAACTAATTCTTCAAAAGGCTTTTTTTTTTCAAAGGAGTAACTGTAAATTTGTCCCGATTTGACAGTGCAAATGACATTGACAATTCAAGTGGCTGTGCATTTATTTGTATTTTTAACTGGATGGGAGCGAAATGAAACTGTCTGAACCCGAAGCTGTCCGTGTTGTCTGTCTCCCCGCTTCCCCCTCTGCTCCGCAGCGCACCACGCCCACTTTCTTTAGCGTTTTTTAAAACTGTGGTGAGAACTAATCAATGCTGAAATAGGGGGTAATGACCCTTTAACTCCACCCCTTACTGTTGACTCCTACTTTAACGTCTAAAAGCCAACCGTACATAGATTTATCTAAAGGTTACGTTTCTCACCGCTCATGCTTCTTCTGATGCATCCTAAAGGCAACTATGGAACAACAAGGTAACTTAACATAACAATACCACATTTCATACAGCCTCTCTGAAAATATACATACTGTTCCACTCATATAACCTTCTCTGTCTCTCTATAGAAGAAACGGCAATAACATCTACAATGAACAAAAGAACTTTCCACGTACCCCAAGGTAAGCAATAAATATTTGCACTAGTAACATCAAGGCTCTACTCTTACTTTTATTTTAATTATTTTTTTATTATTATAAAAAAATCAGGAGCACCTTCTGATCAATAACAAAAATTAGCCTTCCCATTACAAGATAATATTTGACTCCTTAAAGTCATTTACAGGAGCATTTTTAAAACTTCCTAATGGCATATTATTGAAAGTATGTCATCTTGTGTCAAATTCAAAAGTATATATTTATTAGCTTTTTTCAAATTTTCTAATTAAAACAACAGAATAAGAATAAGTTAGGCTATAATGTGAGGCTATAATTAGGCTAAAAAATTGTTTTAACTACTGATCAAAAACAATTAGTATTAACAAAATTCATTTGCACAGACGTGCATGGCACAGAAGAACACAAAAGTGGCTTACAGGTATATTTACAGACATTTAATGAGGCTCAGTGGTGGTATGAGTGCAATTAAATTCATAAATCCATGTTGAGATTCATATTTTAAATATAAAAATTTGAATATAAAAATATTAAAAGATTTAAATAACTTAATACTTTAAAAATGAAAAGTCACTGTTTTATTACTGAATCATTCATTCAATTGATTCGTTCAAACGACTGATTCATTCAGGAACAAAGCAAGTTACTGTCTTTATGAACGGGTAGTTGAATCATTAATTCACTAGATTCATTTAAAAACTCACGTTCATTCATAAACGAAACATCGCTGTGTTTGCTTAGAGATGCACTGCAGCTTAGCTATGACTTTGTTTCAAACAATTTTTGTTGACGAAATAGAACAAAATCAGACAATAGTGTTGTAGTCAAACAATATCACTCACTAAATATTAAAGTCTTCTTTATTGACCTTGAAGTTTATTGTATTAAATCAATATCATATTTACAAACTCCAGTGAATCTCTTATTTACATCGTGTCTTTGTTATCATAAGAGGAGATTCATGAGCTTGCATAACTCAGCACTGAACAAAACAATGTTTTGAGCAGTGATTGAATTCTGATTGACATTACGTTCAAGGAATCAACAGGTCTGATACATTACTCAATGCTGCAAAAACACGTTGTAAGTAGAAACCATTGAAATTCCTCATGCGCAAACACAAATATGCTGATCGGGTCAGTTGCACTGGTGCTCCTAAATATTTTTTCGTGTTCACACCCAATAGTTTTCAGCTTCGTTATACATGTTAGAAAACATTTTTTTTCTTCTCTCCTACAGGACTGCAAGTCTGCTTGTTAACAGACTCCATGTATCGAGGAATTGAGGACTACCTACCAGCTGCAAAATGCTGGGTACACCCAGGCACTACTCTTGAGAGATCTACTAAACAGCACATATACCACTTTGAGACAATACACAACAATGCAGTGGTACTACTCCACATCGGAACAAATGATATTGAAAGTGGAGCATCTCCATCGCTGATCATCCAACGAATGAAAGCACTAATAACTTCAATCTCTCAAGCAACTCCTCACATTCTGTATTTTGCAATTAGTGCTGTCTTGCCACGACTTACAGATGACTCAACAAAAAAAACAACTGTGAAACAATACAACGCCATGCTACACCACTGGACTATGCAAACAGACAACATCATCTTTCTGAACACAACAAAACCTTTCCTCAAACATGGAAAGATTGTCCACTACCTATACAAACATGATGGACTCCACCTTAATCAGCAAGGAAAACAAACTTTTTACATACTTTCAGCAGTTCCTCTGGCATTTTTGCCACTTTCCAACTTTAAGTATCTTTAAAAAAAATTTACACCAAACTTGTTCCCATGAATATCCACTACATGTTATCTTTTTCTGAAACAATAAAGTACCTTTCTCTTTATAATAAACCATGTAACTTATTCTTGCACTTCACCTTTCTCTTTACTACACACATAACACCAACAAATAAATTCATTTTCATTATCACTTCATCATTATATCTTTGGCATTTCCTTTTGTAAACACCACATATACATTGCATATCCAGACATACTTATATAACATACTTTTGATATACAATGATACTTCGCATACTACACATTTCCTGTTACAACATACATACCTATAATACACTTGCAACAGTCACCAAATATGTCTTCTACATTTATCTTTGCTTTAGATTAAGTTACACTTCTATATATAGTCATAGATATTCACTTCTTAAACTTCACACTTCTTAAAAACAATACAGTTTATTCTACTTACCAGATAATTCATTATGTATACTTTCCAAATATTCTATCACTGCTTACTGGTTTTTCAACTTGAATGTACTTCACCTACATATTTACTGTATAATCTACAGTACTTTCCAGTATTACATGACAAAGATCTTGCCATTTAATTTGATACCTATCCAAAACAACCTTACAACATTTGCTGTTCCACTATCACACAATTGACCCAAAAATAACACTTCATAACAATCCCAACTTGAATACCTCTAAGTGACCAAAACTTTAACTAGGAATGCTGCATTCCCCCACCCTCCCACCAAAAACTGAGAAATTGTATGCACATTTCCAACCATATTTATACATGACATTATACAATAAACTAATCTATGACCTTTTCAAAGAAACGACTAAATTACACTTACCTTATGATACATAACATTCAAGAAGTCTGGGGAATCAGGAGATTCTTTATATCTCTGCCTCTAAAAAAATATATTTTTACTTCTCAGTGTAGAGGATTAACATCCCTCAATTAGGTGATACTATTTCAGTAACAGACCTTGCGAAATACCCAAAAATAAATATATTTTTACAAATTTGTCAGGTAAAAAATGCTACAACATAATAAATAAAATCAACAATAACATTTTAAACAGATTTTAAACTGTAAATAACACTAGCATAAGGAAACAATAAAATCATCCAATTGTTTTTTTTTACACAGTTATATACGTTATATAAACTTTTTTATCACTTTATTCACTTTACCATACAATATCCAACTTACCCCAAACTTCACACATTTGATAAAACTACTGGCTTGAACACATCTAAAGGCCAATATTCAGTCAATCATAGCGCCACCTGCTGGCAACAATAAATGACTTGTTTTACACTAACTTAAACATGCACTGTTCAATCTACACCAAACTAAACAAATTTGATAAAACTCCTGGCATTAAGACATCTACATGTCAATATTCAGTTATCATACCACCACCAGCTGGCAGAAAAAAAAAGCAGAAAGTTTATCACATGTAAATGACTTTGACATACTCCTCCTATATTTACCACTTTAAAACCATATTGCCCACCATTCGCTATTTTCTTATAGCCACCAGGTGGCAGTGAGCCCGGGTGCAAGGGCCCTTTCGGCCCAAGCCACTAAGGCGCAGGGGCCTATTGTTTTTCTAAGGATCATTATTAGGTCCCGAGCACAGGTGGTGCGAGGACCATCTTGTATCTGCTCCGTTTATTAGGGCCCGAGCACCGGTGGTGCAAGGACCCTCTTGTATCTGCTCCGTTTATTATTATTAGGGCCCGAGCACCGGTGGTGCAAGGACCCTCTTGTATCTGCTCCGTTTATTATTAGGGCCCAAGCCAGTAAGCTGAGGGCCCTATTGTTTTTCTTAGGATTATTCTTATTCTTATTAGGGCCCAAGCCAGTAAGGCGCAGGGCCCTATTGTCTTTC
>NW_015549663.1:113850-114183 GCF_001515605.1 Sinocyclocheilus anshuiensis | reverse complement strand
GCTGGAGTAAGTTCTTTTAGCTTTGTCGTGAGGTAAAGTTCTTCAAAGGGAGCTGGTAAATGTTCCAGCACTGCCCCCTCCCCCTTTTGCTCATGCGTCAGTCCAGGAACAGGTGACCTGGTCCTGCTTGGCAGGGGTGAGACGGGTGCCCGTCGTGTCCTTGTAGGCTCAGGGCGCAGCTCGTAGGCATGTCTGAGTTCCTCTCTGATGCTGTCGGACTTTTCTTTGATGTAGTCCAGCTGTAGTGTTAAGCGACTGATCTCATTTCTTGACTCATCCAGGTGAGTTTCAAGGGCTTTAATTCGGCCGTTCTTGTCTCTGAAGTCGCCCTTT
>NW_015549663.1:103689-104947 GCF_001515605.1 Sinocyclocheilus anshuiensis | reverse complement strand
TTTTGCTCCCAAATGTTAGGAAAAATGACAGGGTGGTGGCGCTGTTAAATTGATACACCTAGGGGGTTGGTTTTGCTCTGTTAGTAACAGGAGACTAACTGACCTAAGTATTGAGCTAATTTTTAATTTTCTTTTCGGATTTTACTAACTGGATGGGCCAGTGCTCTTATAAACTAACAGGTAAACTTAATTGAAAATTATCAGAGCAATTACAATTGAACTGATCAGCAAATATTGTTGCAATATGGAAACAGGAACTGTAATTAAGTATTAAATGAAATTAAAATGTCAAATCTGTAATTAATTATGAAATTAAATTTGAAATTTTGAATTCCTAAGGATAGCAAGTTACTAATATCTACTGATGTTATTACAATCATAAGGGCAATTATAATTAGTTTAATCCGTACCACCCTAATTACTTACAAATGCAATTAAAAATTTCAGAGCCCTATTGATAGTTAATGATTAAAAATTCTAATGTTTTTGTCATTAGATAATAAGAGCAATTTATAATTAAATTAATCAGTAGATATTGTTGCTATGTGGAAGCCGGAACTGTAATTAATTTTAATGAGGCTGAGGACCAGGATTAAATTTTAAAACAAAGACAACAACAGCTTTTAAGCAAGGGAGAACCTTAAATACACGTGATTAAAACCCAACTATGATCGTGTACACAAGGTTATTACATTTGCGTTTGGGAATGTTCCTTTTCAATGAGAGGAGAGGGAAGAGAGGGATAGGATGAAATCAGTATGAAAGCGCGAAAGATAAAGTTCAGATGTAACTGATCAGGTCACTTTAACACTTCAAACACTGCAAACACTCTGCATTTAAAACTACACAATGCTACGTGCTAACCGCTAGTCCTCAATGCTACTAGCTTTGCATATGCTCCAATGCAAAAGCGTTAGCTTCAGTTAGCTTAGCTCATGCATGGCTGTTTGTTTACAAACAGCTCAAAAATGGCACTGGCGAACTGAAAGTTACCCAGGAAAAGGTTTGTCGTAACTTCCGGGTTACGGTTGTTACTATGGCAACGTATCCTGCAATAACTGGCGTCCCAGTCGATGGTTATACACAGTTTATGCCCTTCATGTGAAATGGCGGCGTCTTTCACACTGAACAACCAAAAAGCACTCTTTAGACTTATCTTTATAGTGCTGACCAATCTCAACTCGTTCCGAGTGAGGTGAATTAATCTACAGATTCACTGCAATTAATACAATAACTGTCAATGATATCAGCACATATT
>NW_015549663.1:100638-103542 GCF_001515605.1 Sinocyclocheilus anshuiensis | reverse complement strand
ACCACTGCACCTCTGATCCTCGAGGGGTTTTCAGACAGGGGGAGTTTCTCCTCCCCTGGTGAGTTAGGGTTTAAGCACTGCTTTTATTTGAGTCTCTTGAGACTATAAGCTAGATGGGACAGGAACTGCTGAGACACTTCACTGACCCTGCATGAGTTTTATGATCGCAGATGGCTGCATAGGGGCTCCTAAGTTTGTCTCAATAGAATGTGATTTTTTCATGTGTGACTCAATAGTGTAAGTGGGTCCGTTCGAAGACAGAGATCCTACAGCAGCGAACCCAGGAATCAAGGTTTTGCTGGTTAGTTTGGTCTATTTAGACCCTGCTAGTAGATGCAGTAACTACACCTGACAGCAAAAGCATCTTTCTCCATTGACACCATTAAAAAGTAGCCGTATATTATGACAGAACAACATTTCAAGACACATCAAGCGTCTTACTCATTCTGTGGTTCAGTTTGAACTCACCAGTGACCCATATTAACTGTGTGTTGCTGTACTGTGCTTTATATAGGCTGGTCATTTTTACATGATTCTTATAAAAGACCTTTCTTGGTATAATCAGAGCATTCCGATTGAAAAAAAAAATAAAAATCTATAACATTTTTTTATGAAACTAGTTTATTCAGATGTTGCTACATGAAGCACATTATATCATGGCCGTAGGAACTAGGGGGGCTGAGGGTTGGCCGCTGGGCCGGGTCTGAGATTTTCCTTGTGCCCCTCAATCATCCCCAAGATACTTAATTTTTGTGATAGTTTTGTAATTAATTATTTATTAAACTGACCAGAAATATATAGCCTAGTGCGGTTGTATTTTTCTTGCGCGCCTCGCGGAGCACATCCCTACATCTGCCCCTCACACTGACAGAATTTCATGTGAAATGTTCACGTGATATTAGGCTACTGTAATTTTACATTCCGACTTGTAAAAACCATTCACGTCCTCGTCCTTTTTATGAGCCATTTTCCGAAGCTTTCTCGCTTCTCAAGACGGCCACCGTCATATCTGTTGAAATTGTCTGTTGTAAGTTTCATGTCCCTTTGTCTGACCGAAGAGAGAGAAAAGGGTGCGTCCTTTTTTTTGGAATGCAGGGAGAAAAGGGGAGGTGTCCTGAGGTCATGCCCATGTCACGAGTGTAGGTCTGCAATCCTTCTCGCTGGACATGGAGCTCTTAATCTGTCACTTTCTGTTTATCGGATTTAGCAATTTACGTGTCAAACGGTCATGGGGTCCAGGAGTGTCTTGTGCTGGAACTTTTCCAGATACCAGGTTCTTTGTTCTGTTGTCTCTTAGATAGTTATTTATGCTGAAGCCAGTCATGTTACACTGCACCTCTGATCCTTGAGGGGTTTTCAGACAGGGGGAGTTTCTCCTCCCCTGGTGAGTTAGGGTTTAAGCACTGCTTTTATTTGAGTTTCTTGAGACTATAAGCTAGATGGGACAGGAACTGCTGAGACACTTCACTGACCCTGCATGAGTTTTATGATCGCAGATGGCTGCATAGGGGCTCCTAAGTTTGTCTCAATAGAATGTGATTGTTTCATGTGTGACTCAATAGTGTAAGTGGGTCCGTTCGAAGACAGAGATCCTACAGCAGCGAACCCAGGAATCAAGGTTTTGCTGGTTAGTTTGGTCTATTTAGACCCTGCTAGTAGATGCAGTAACTACACCTGACAGCAAAAGCATCTTTCTCCATTGACACCATTAAAAAGTAGCCGTATATTATGACAGAACAACATTTCAACATTTCCAGAGTGTCTTACTCATTCTGTGGTTCAGTTTGAACTCACCAGTGACCCATATTAACTGTGTGTTGCTGTACTGTGCTTTATATAGGCTGGTCATTTTTACATGATTCTTATAAAAGACCTTTCTTGGTATAATCAGAGCATTCCGATTGAAAAAAAAAATAAAAATCTATAACATTTTTTTATGAAACTAGTTTATTCAGATGTTGCTACATGAAGCACATTATATCATGGCCGTAGGAACTAGGGGGGCTGAGGGTTGGCCGCTGGGCCGGGTCTGAGATTTTCCTTGTGCCCCTCAATCATCCCCAAGATACTTAATTTTTGTGATAGTTTTGTAATTAATTATTTATTAAACTGACCAGAAATATATAGCCTAGTGCGGTTGTATTTTTCTTGCGCGCCTCGCGGAGCACATCCCTACATCTGCCCCTCACACTGACAGAATTTCATGTGAAATGTTCACGTGATATTAGGCTACTGTAATTTTACATTCCGACTTGTAAAAACCATTCACGTCCTCGTCCTTTTTATGAGCCATTTTCCGAAGCTTTCTCGCTTCTCAAGACGGCCACCGTCAATCACATAAACACAGCTTTTTTTTGCGCTCTAGTCTCTGGTCAAACGTTCTCAAACCACTGTAGCCTAATGTAATCTATTAACTAAATTCCAAATAAGAATTTTCACCATATGTTGTCATCTGAAAAAGTAATTAACAAGTCTCCCACCTTTGTTCTGACCAACTGAGGAAAAAAGCATGACAATAAATCGTGCTACCAAAGGTGATTTAATCTAAATTAGCTCATATCACATCAAACCGTGCAAATTATTATTATTGTTATACTTTATTCTCAAATTGTTAATGTTAACAACATCAGCATTACGTGACTATGTGAATATAGTGTGCATAAGTGAGTAGATTTCAATTTCTGTACAATTTAATCTCTAATTGTCATACCACTCGAATTTCATATTACTAAATTATTTTAACCCAAAAAGCAAATTATGCTCCCTTCGAACTGGTTGTCTTTAAAATGCAAATCTTTTGTAATCCCAGGCTATCTGTAATCAGAAGCATATTTAAAACAGGAATATAATTTAATTTCATTCACATGTGTTTCATAAACACATAATCCTTTCTGGATTACAATC
>NW_015549663.1:96972-100587 GCF_001515605.1 Sinocyclocheilus anshuiensis | reverse complement strand
GCTACCAATGGTGATTAAATCTAAAGATCGGTTAGCTCACATCAAATCAAACCGTTCAAATTATTATTATTGTTATACTTTATTCTCAAATTGTTAATGTTAACAACATCAGCATTACGTGACTATGTGAATATAGTGTGCATAAGTGAGTAGATTTCAATTTCTGTACAATTTAATCTCTAATTGTCATACCACTCGAATTTCATATTACTAAATTATTTTAACCCAAAAAGCAAATTATGCTCCCTTCGAACTGGTTGTCTTTAAAATGCAAATCTTTTGTAATCTCAGGCTATCTGTAATCAGAAGCACATTTAAAACAGGAATATAATTTAATTTCATTCACATGTGTTTCATAAACACATAATCCTTTCTGGATTACAATCCGCCATCAAAATGATACATTTAATTATTCCAGCTGCTGTGAGAAAAGGCTATAAACGATCCGCCACCTGCAGGATCATCACTTGCGATAGCCTAGTAGCCGGGACAACTTCTTTATGTTTACAGACAGCAGCAGCATGCTCGAATTTCCTGCGAAAACCTAACCGTACCACTCAAATTCGAAAACATTATTATAAACTAACCGTTGTGAAACAGGCTAAAGTAAGGCGATAGTTTTGAAAACTGGCTGGTTATGTACTTGCTCAAATATTGATTTCGGATAGTTTATAACCAAAAAAAGTTACGGACTGCAGCTTTAAATTTAGCTATGTTTTATTTTGGGGTTATCAGTCACTCTTGCTGCGCTGTTTTCTTGTTGCATTTCTGAATGGCGGTCGCACACCGGTCGAGAAGCGCAGCCCCGTGCCGCGTCTAGAGCGACAGCAGCTGACTCCGCGCCGGATCCGTTTTCAAATCCGCGTTACAGTCACATACATAATTTTAACTTTATATGCAGACAAAGACTCCAGGGGTTGCCTCAAACACTTGGTGTCTGGGACTAGGCTTAAGCCTAGGGGAAAAGTTTAAATTATATTATTGTGATCTAGTGAAAGCAGGTGAATAACTACCTTAAACAATAAAACTATATGGAGGCCATAAACACACACCATTCTTCACCCAGATTGCAGGCATAACCTCCACTTCTTCAGTGTCAACAAAGCTGACTGTGTGGCACATGATTTCTGCAAGCAAAACACAAATAGGAATAAATAACTTATTAAAAAAAAAAGTAATATAAAGGCCAATACAGAAAAGCAGTTATGACTCTTAGTTGTCATACTTGTGTGGATTGTGTCCAAGCACAGCACAAAATCTCCATTTGCAATACTTTTTAATTCCTATTAATTCTTTTTCCCCCAGATTCAAACATCTTATTGACTCTTTTAACAGCCCTTTTTCACGTTACTTCACTCACTGTAAGACCACATGTTTTCCGTTATGCACTGTAAATGTGGACTGAGAATAATTGTAGTACCTTTAACATAAAAAAATGAAATCCAATGACAGAAAAGAGTTAAACACGAACAAAAAGCCAATCAAGTAACACACTGTAGAAGAATGGGTGAAACCTACATGTTAACGTTAGTTGAGATTTTAAAAAAAGAATTAACTTACCTTGATGTATTAAAGCTCCAAAAGACAAAACCAAGGTATAGCGTGATCACAAAAGTTTGAACAGCAGTTTGAATTTCACTGCCAGAGTTTGTTTAGAAGAATGGGTGAAACCTACATGTTAGTTGAGATTTTAAAAGAAGAATTAACTTACCTTGATGTATTAAAGCTCCAAAAGACAAAACCAAGGTATAGCGTGATCACAAAAGTTTGAACAGCAGTTTGAATTTCACTGCCAGAGTTTGTTGGTAAATGTGAGTCGCTGGCTGACTGCTACGCAACTTCCAGGTCCTCTGGTAGGTGCGGTGTGCGCTTCTTTAATTAATTATAATATCCAAAAGTATCTGCTATTTGAATAAATATCGTAAATGATTTATAAAATTAGGAAGACACATCTTACACAAGTCTGTTCTACTGTAAATCACATTCATGCCAGATATCTTTTATTTACTCTTTGGCTAACCAAAACCCACCCAGATCTCAGCCGAATATTTTCTTTTTTCTGGCGGACCAAACTCCAGCCACGGCTCAGCCAAATAGATACAACTTGCTTTTTATTTCTTTTGGTTGGCCAGACTCCAGCCAGAGCTCAGACAAATGCTGTTCCACACCAGACTGTAAAAAAAACAGTGCCAGAATTAAGCCAGAAGTGCCGAATGTAAGCCAGACTTGGCCCACACTCTGTTGCTATCTGGGATGTAACTGTGTTAAAAAAGATGTGCTGTCCCGATCTAGAAGTGCTCTTCATTAACTGTAAGCCTTTCTACTCGCCGCAGGAGTTTTGCTCGTTCATTCTCGTGAGTGTCTACATTCCTCCGCAAGTGCACGTGAACCTGGCTTTACAGAAACTTGCTGATTAGATCACAGAGACAGAGCAACAACACCCGAACTCTGTTTTAATAATTCTCTGAGACTTTAATGAAGCAAATCTTTCCCATGAACTGCCAAAATACAGACAGCATGTTACATGCCCCACCAGAGACAGCAATATATTGGATCACTGTTACACCATAATAAAGAATGCATACAGTATTAAGGACTCTAAAAAGATGGACTAATGAAGCAGAGCGGGATTTACAAGCCTGTTTCGACCTCACTGATTGGAGTATTTTTGAAGCTGCTGCCACCGATCTGGATGAGCTCACAGAGACTGTAACATCATATATCAGTTTCTGTGAAGACATGTGCATTCCTACCAGGACTCATTTAACCTACAACAATGACAAACCATGGTTCACTGCAAAACTCAGACAGCTCCGTCAGGCCAAAGAAGATGCTCACAGGAATGGGGACAGAGTCTTGTATAAACAGGCCAAATATACTCTGGAAAAGGAGATCAAAGTGGCAAAGAGGAATTATTCTGGAAAGCTAAGGAACCAATTATCTTCCAGTGGCCCTGCTTTTGTGTGGAAAGGTCTGAAAGACATCACCAATTACAAGACACCATCTCCTAGCACTGTGGAGAATCAACAACTGGCAAACGATCTGAATGTGTTTTATTGCAGGTTTGAAAAAACAGCATTCACACCTCCTGCAAGCCCCCTCTCCCCACCTCCTACAATTCAGATCAGTGAAGATGATGTGCGTCATGTCTTCAGAAAGAAAAAGAGAAGAAAGGCACCAGGCCCAGATGGTGTGACACCAGCATGTCTGAAAACTTGTGCTGACCAGCTGGCCCCCATCATCACACAACAGATCACTGGAGCTGTGCGATGTCCCCTCATGCTTCAAATGCTCCACCATCATCCCCGTCCCAAAAAACCCAAAATTACTGGACTTAATGACTACAGACCTGTGGCTCTAACATCTGTGGCCATGAAATCATTTGAAAGACTGGTTTTGGCTTATCTGAAGGACATCACTGGACGCTTACTGGACCCCCTGCAGTTTGCCTACCGAGCAAACAGGTATGTGGCTGATACAGTCAACATGGAACTGCACTACATCCTGCAACATCTAGACAGACCAGGGTCTTATGTGACGATCCTGTTTGTGGATTTCAGCTCGGCTTTCAACACCATCATCCCAAACCTCCTCCTGTCCAAACTAACTCAGTTA
>NW_015549663.1:91053-96663 GCF_001515605.1 Sinocyclocheilus anshuiensis | reverse complement strand
CTGCATTACATCCTGCAACATCTAGACAGACCAGGGACTTATGTGAGGATCCTGTTTGTGGATTTCAGCTCGGCTTTCAACACCATCATCCCAAACCTCCTCCTGTCCAAACTAACTCAGTTATCCGTGCCCACCTATGTCTGTCAGTGGATCACCAGCTTCCTGACAGACAGGCAGCAGCTAGCAAAGCTAGGAAAATTCTCATCCAGCACCTGTACGATCAGTACTGGCGCCCCCCCCAGGGTTGCGTCCTCTCCCCACTGCTCTTCTCCCAGACCCCTCTGTCAAGCTCCTGAAGTTTGCAGATGACACTACAGTCATCGGTCTCATCAAGGACGGAGACGAGTCTGCCTACAGACAGGAGGTTAAAGAGATGGCTGTCTGGTGCAGTCTTAACAACCTGGAGCTGAACACGCTCAAAACAGTGGAGATGATAGTGGACTTCAGGAGGAGCCCCCCTGCTCTCCCCCCCAATCCCCATCATGGACAGCACTGTAACAACAGTGGAGTCATTCAGGTTCCTGGACACCACAATCTCTCAGGACCTGAAGTGGGACACTCACATTGAGTCCATTGTTAATAAGGCCCAGCAGAGGTTGTACTTCCTTCACCAGCTGAGAAAATTCAACCTGCCACAGGAGCTGCTGAAAATTGAATCCGTCCTCTGCACTTCAATAACTGTCTGGTTCAGCTCAGCTACTAAATCTGACCTCAGAAGAATACAGAGGATAGTCCGGACTGCTGAGCGAATCACTGGTACAACCCTCCCTAATTTCCAAGAACTGTACTCATCCAGAGTGAGTAAAAGGGCTTGCAAAATCACTCTGGACCCCTCACATCCAGCACACTCCCTCTTTGAACTGTTGCCATCTGGTTGACGCTACAGAGCACTGTGCACCAGAACGGCCAGACACAGGAACAGTTTCTTCCCTCAGGCAATTCATCTCATGAACACTTGACAATAAACGTGGAACACACAACACTATTATATATTTAATTATTTAACACACATACTTTTTTACACTTCAAATTTGCACACATCATACCTGTACATACATAATAGACTATATTATATATTGTGTTTTTGCTATTTTGTACATTGTCTATTTATTCTGATTCTTCTTCTTCTTCTACACATAATTGCACTTGTTAGTGAAAACTGCACTAAAATGTTGCAATCACAAAATATTGCACTAAATTAAAAGTTCAAATGTTACAAATAAGCTACAATATTGATGTTATAATACTGGTAGCACTAATATAATAATTGTATGATATATGTTACAATAAAGTAAAAATTTTGAATTTTATTGAATTTTTCTTTTGTATTTTATCTCAGTAGGTTTTTTTGCATAATAATAGTAACACTAGAATGTAATGAAACAGAGTTTCAAATAGCTGGGCTGAGATATATAACCATTTTTATGACTGCAGAAATATGTTAATTCAGTATAATCATTATCCCACCAGTCACAATTGTGACTGACCTTAAAACACAATTTTCACACATATAATTATTGATTGTTTCAAAGGGTTATTAATGACACATAATGTGGGACTAAATGGGTTAAATGAAAAAGTTAATTTTTTTCACTACTATAAACCAACCATCACACAAAACATGAAAAAATATGAGCCATCTGTCCATGACAGGCCCAAACCAGCCATGGTACAAGAGTAAAAATACACTCAACAAAATATTGTCTAATTATTGTTATCAACAAAATCCTTTTTTATCAATATCACACACTCCTAATTATGATAGTAAGGCATATATATATATATATATATATATATAACATTTTCAGAAATGGAGCCATCGCAAAAACACCTCGTGGTTGGCATGGCGACCATTTTACTTTCCACCATAACCAAATTATGTATTTTGTATAATATCTCCTGAACCAAACAAGGTAACACAGAAAAGGTGATGTCTACTCCTATATTTTGATGGTCAAGGATTACAATGATACCATATACAAAAATGTAAACTGTTCAGGTGAAGAGTTAATGATGAAATCAGCAATGTATGAGGGTGAGTAATTAATGAGAGAATTTTTCATTTTTGGGTGAACTAACCCTTTAAAGTTACACTTCTGTTTTTAAGTGTATGAAAGGATCTCGAGGTTAGAAGTGAACTATCTTCCGTTTATCCTTTTAGCAGCGTCATCTACATAATGTGACCGTCCAATGACGGCAACCCATGATAGTCCAGGTGATATGTGAAAATAATGTTCACTTTTTCATAAAAGCATGAAACTTGGTACACTTGTATAGTTTGCGGCCCTAAAAATTTTCAGAAATGGAGCCATCGGAAAAACACCTTGTGGTTTCCATGGCGACCATTTTACTTTCCGCCATAACCAAATTATGTATTTTGTGTCATAGCTCCTAAACCAAACATGATAACACAGAAAAGGTAATGTCTACCCCTATGTTTTGATGGTCAAGGATTACAATGATATCATATACAAAAACATAAACTGTTCAGGTGAAGAGTTAATGGTGAAATCAGCAATGTGAGGAGTAAATAACAGTATCTGAGTATCACAGTATCACAGCATTTACAAAAGTCCATATTATGGCTATAAATTTTTTATTAACTAATATTTTATTAAATAATAAATTCAAAGATTGTTTTCAAGAATACTATCATATGTTTCAAAGATATATATAAAAAAATAATCTCAGGTAAGTGTATTTTTCCTTACCTCTCAGGCAGAGTCAGGTAGGTGGTAGTGTGTTTCCAATACATTCTTGTTCTCTCTCAACAACGCTCTAACATCAAACGCAGATGGCAATGCAATCTTGCTAAGCTGCGTCCTATCTGCACCTCTTCTGCTGCACCTCTGTCATTTTCTGTGGGTCTCTGGAATTGTCAGTCATCTGTCAACAAACTTCATTCTGGCCATTGCTTCTCAGTCTACTCTTAGTATCTTGGGCTTGACTGAGACCTGGATTCGTCAAGAAGACTCCGCGACCCCTGCTGTTCTCTCTAACAACTTCCCTTTCTCTCACACCCTTATCAGGTTGGAAGAGTACTGGTCTTCTCATTTCTAATAATTGGAAATGCCCACTGCTCCGGGTGTGTGTTCACGGTGTGTGTGTGTGTTCACTGCTGCGTGTGTGCACTTAGGATGGGTTAAATGCAGAGCACTTATTCCGAGTATGGGTAACCACATGTCTTGGCCACTTCACTTCATATTGTAATGATTTATCGCCTTCCTGGTCAACTGGGCACCTTTATAGAGGAGCTGTATGGGCTGCTGTCCTCATTCTCTGTGGATGGCAGTCCACTTGTAATCTTTGGTGACTTCGAAATCCATCTGGAGAAGCCTTACACTGCAGACTTCCACTTCCGCTCCTAGCTTCATTCGATCTCAAATGGCTTACCACCACAAGCTCTAACATATCAGGCAACCAGCTTGACTTAATTTACACATGCAGTAGTATCACAGACAACATTTGGTAAAACCTCTAGACATCTCTGCTCATTTCTTTATTACATTTAACCTACATATTACTACCTGTGTGCCACCAATTCCTCTACCAGTTACTTTTATGCAAAACCTACGCTTCCTTTCACCCTTCCATATTTCCTCTGTAGTGTCATCCTCTCTTCCCTCACCCACCCATTTCTCATCTCTGGAAGTGAATATAGCAACTGACACTTTATGATCCACTTGAACTTCTTGTGAAGACAATATCTGTCTAGACAGGCCAGTGCATACTACCCCTTCTAACCTAAAAAGTTGCCCCATGGATCATCATCTTTACTGTATTTTTGATGAGCAGTATTTTGGGTGGATGCAAAAAATTAAGTAGGCTTTACCAAAATTTTTGTGGGGAGAATAATTTATTGAAGATGGCAGTGTAGCAGTTCTTTGATAGTTATGTCAGCATGTCTTCCTTCAAACAATTTTACCATTGTATGAATCCTGGCTTCTCCCAAAGTTCTGTCTGTGGAATATAATTTTATACCTAAATACAAAAGGGCTAGGAACAACAGATACTGTTAGGACCTCCCACTGGAGTTACTGCAATCTACAAGATGTTCCAGAGGAATGCTGTTCCTTTGTTTTTCTAATGGATTGGACCATTTGGTTCACACCTTTATAGACATAGTTACATTATTTATTTCACAGAACGACCAACTGAAGGTTAACCGATCAGGTTTCAGCAGTGGCCATTCAACTGAGACTGCTTTACTATCAATCTGTATAGCCCTGCAGCGAAAGATGATTCCAAATAATCAGTTCTTATTCTGCTGGATCTATCTGCCACTTTTGACACTGTGAATCATCAGATTATCCTGTCTGCCATCACCGGATCTGCACTCCACTGGTTTGAATCTGATCTCACAGGTAGGTCTTTTAGGGTTTCCTGGGGAGGAGAGGTATCCAAAGATCATCACCTGGTCGAAGGGTTTTCTCTGGGATCAGTTCTTGGACCCCTCCTCTTCACCATATACACTACATCACTGGGACCCATTATACAAGCACATGGTTTCTCCTAGCATTGCTATGCTGATGACACACAGCTCAATCATTCATTTCAACATGACAATCCAATAGTAGCTCCATGGATCTCAGGCTGCCTGGGAAATACCTCGACATGGATGAAGGAAAATCACCTGCAGCTCAAACCGTCAAAGACTGAGTTTCTTCTTTTCCCTGCCACTCCGACTCTACATGATTTCATCATCCTAGGTTCATCAAGAATTATTCTTTGGTGACCAGCTGACCTTCAAGGACCATATTGTAAAGAAAGCTCGATCATGCAGGTTTGCATTGCACAACATCAGGAGGATCAGGCCCTTCCAAACAGAGCATGCTGCACAACTTCTTGCCCAGGCCCTTGTAAATTTTCTAGGCTGGACTATTGCAATGCTCTTCTAGCTGTACTTCCATCATGCGCAATCAAACCTCGACAAATGTTTCAGAATGCAGCGGCACGACTACTCTGCCATGAGCCCAAAAGGGCCCACTTCACTCCTCTCTTTATCTCCCTGCACTGGCTACCTGTTGCAAAGTTCAAGACATTGATCTTTGTGTACAGAACAGGCTCAGCACCCTCCTACTTCCTTCTCACTCTTACTAATCTACATCCCCTCCAGAAGCCTGAGATCTGTAAGTAAGCGATGCCTCGTGGTAGCATCACAGAGAGGCATTTTCGTTCACCTTTCCTGGCTGGTGAAATTATCTTCCCACAATCACAGTAATTAACAGAACACCCGACACATTATCTGACAGCAACACTAATTTAATCCCATACCCAACCCATTTCACAAAAACTGGGACCCGAACCGCACTACATTAAATCTCCTACATGAGGTAAACAAAACTCATTTATTAAAACTTTTATTCAAATTGTGAATAAATTAAATACAGAAAGCAAGCAAAGAGAGCTCGCTTTAATATAATCACTACAGCTGTCAGTCAGTGGCAGCGTGATTGGCTACATTCGGACCGACTGGAAATAGTCTTGGTTATTGGACCCACAATCCGCATGTGCTTGCCACCGTCTGGCCCACACCCGCACCACATCCTACACATAAATATTATTCCACCTGTTAAATCAATTATTAGCGATTCACCTGCGTGTACCCGA
>NW_015549663.1:88685-90420 GCF_001515605.1 Sinocyclocheilus anshuiensis | reverse complement strand
ACCTCGACAAAAGATTCAGAATCCAGCGGCACGACTGCTCTGCCATGAGCCCAAAAGGGCCCACTTCACTCCTCTCTTTATCTCCCTGCACTGGCTACCTGTTGCAAAGTTCAAGACATTGATCTTTGTGTACAGAACAGGCTCAGCACCCTCCTACTTCCTTCTCACTCTTACTAATCTACATCCCCTCCAGAAGCCTGAGATCTGCAAGTAAGTGATGTCTCGTGGTAAGATCACAGAGAGGCATTTTCGTTCACCTTTCCTGGCTGGTGAAATTATCTTCCCACAATCACAGTAATTAACAGAACACCCGATCTACATCCCCTCCAGAAGCCTGAGATCTGCAAGTAAGCGATGTCTCGTGGTAAGATCACAGAGAGGCATTTTCGTTCACCCTTCCTGGCTGGTGAAATTATCTTCCCAAAATCGCAGTAATTAACAGAACACCCGACACATTATCTGACAGCAACACTAATTTAATCCCATACCCAACCCATTTCACAAAAACTGGGACCCGAACCGCACTACATTAAATCTCCTACATGAGGTAAACAAAACTCATTTATTAAAACTTTTATTCAAATTGTGAATAAATTAAATACAGAAAGCAAGCAAAGAGCGCTACCTTTAATATAATCACTACAGCTGTCAATCAGTCGAAATAGTCTTGGTTATTGGACCCGCAACCCACCTGTGCTTGTCACCGTCTGGCCCGCACCTGCATCACACCCTACACATAAATATTATTCCACCCATTACATCAAATATTAGCGGTTCACCTGCATGTACCCACGTGCAGGACTCTGGCTTCCCCCCTGTGGACAACATGATAGACAACTCTGGCCCCAGAGAGTGATTGTAAATTAAGTTTACATGAAATATGTTTAAAATTTCATTCTGCATCTTCTGAGATGTCATTGTAATCCTTCTCATAAAGTCACTGAATTAATTAACCATTAACTGTTCACCTGATTGCGTTGCCATCTGCGTGTGATGATAGAGCATTGTTAACCTCCTGGGGTCGACAGTTCCGGCGGCGGAACTTTTTGCAGATTTGAATGTTGACAGCGAAAAGAACTAAAATGCTCCTTCATACTTGATCGTACATATAAGAGTAATACAGCATTTAAATCTGTAAAGGGTCTACTTTTATTTGTGTACACTCACAATATCAACAAAACATTGTGCTTTTGCAAAATAAAGAAAATATACAGGGTGTGCTTTTAGCCGTCTCATTCTCAGCGCATATCTGTTTGAAACGCGTAACTAAAATGAACTGAAACTCAGCGAATATTTGACACACACACGAGAGATATATCTATAGAAAGCTTAACATGTCTACTTTTAAACGAAGTAAGTCATGACGAAAACAAATATTATGTGACAAAGTAATCAGTATGAAACCAACGCGATGTCAAGTCTTGGCCGTCGCCCTCATTATCGCTAATGTGACCACGCCCACGCGCCGATCGAGCTTTTGATATTATAATAGTCCACGTGAAACACGCGCATGTAAACGGCCACATCACAGCAAACAAAGCAGCGAGACGTTTCCTCAAGTTCATCTCGGCTACTTCGCTTCTGGAAGAAGACGCGCTGAGAGAAATAAGCTTTGGATTTTCCTCAAAAGAACGCGCCGGCGTTTAATGTTCTATAAAATAGACAGCAACGATATAAAAGTAATGTGAGTTATAATGTTAATATGTTGAATGTTTTATACTCGGTCATTGGCGTT
>NW_015549663.1:80707-82725 GCF_001515605.1 Sinocyclocheilus anshuiensis | reverse complement strand
GTCGTCACTCCTCCTTTTATCCTTCCGGAGCTCCTCCGTGGGACTCGAGACCGGTGAGTGGCGCAGGTGTCGTTCATTAGCATTTACTCCACCAGCCTCGCTCCATTCCCACGGCTCTCGGCCCCGCCCCTCTCGTCACAGTTATGTTGAGATCACAAGAAAATATTAAGTCGTGATCACGAGAAAAAATAAAAACTTTTGCTATGTCGAGATCACGAGAAATCAACTTTTGTTATGTTGAGATCACGAGAAAACAAAAAAGAAAAATATTAATAATCCATGGCCTCTTAGGACTTTGTAAGGAATGGCATAAAGGTGCGTGACTGTTCAAGTCTCAGTGTTTAGATCAGTGGGCTCATTAATGTGTCTTTGACCTTCACTGTGTATATTTTGATTATGCTGTGTTGTAAATAAAATACAAATAACTAAAGCCCTCATTATTTCAATCTCCTCACATTCTTTCTTACCTGCCTCAGTCACAGTCACACTGATGGGCCATTAGGGGAGGGCCCTTTGTCTCTCAGGTGTGAATCACTAATATTCATGGCCATTGTCACTCCCTCTCATACGCCTTTCTAACACAAAAATGTCTTACAAAAGTTAATCAATATATAGTTTTTTTGTGAATGATTGAGCAGGATGATTTTCACATCATTTTATAGTAAAAACTCTAGTCTATCACATCCAGTTCTCAAAAGTCTTGTGAACAAATGTTATGTATGAGTTTTATGGCCTTATTTTAATGACTTAAAAATTTTCATTTTTTACTAACCATGCATAAATGTTTTCTCAAAAACACAAACATGTAGGCTATATTCATGCTGCTCGTGTATTATTGTAGCACAGTTTGTGCTGATTACAGTGTAATCAGACTTTAGTCATTAATGTGTATTTAAGATACTGAAAACAGCACAAATGTCAGGGCATGTCAAAACTTTTCCAGGCCCCAAAACACCCTTGGACCCCAGAGGGTTAAGAGAGAACAAGAATGTATTGGAAACATACTACCGCCTACCCGCCTAGGGAATACACTTACCTGAGATGATTTTTTTTATATATATATCTCTGAAATATATGATAGTATTCTTGAAAACAATATTTTATTATTATTAGTAAAGAAAATATTAGTTATGTATCAAAGAAAGAAAAAATCCCATAGCCATAATATGGACTTTTGTAAATGCTGTGATATTCAGATACTGTTATTTCCTTCTCACATTGCTGATTTCACCATTAACTCTTCACCTGAACAGTTTATGTTTTGTATATGGTATCATTGTAATCCTTGACCATCAAAACATAGAGGTAGACATCACCTTTTCTGTGTTATCATGTTTGGTTCAGGAGTTATGACACACAATACATAATTTGGTTATGGCGGAAGGTAAAATGGTCGCCATGGCAACCACGAGGTGTTTTTGTGATGGCTCCATTTCTGAAAATGTTTAGGGCTGTAAACTATACAAGCGTACCAAGTTTCATGCTTTTATGAAAAAGTGAACATTACTTTGCATACATGCATACAGTATATACCCCAATTCCAGAGAAGATGGGACATTTTGTAAAATGCAATAAAATTAAGAATCTGTGATTTGTTAATTCCCTTTAACTTTTATTGACATTTAAATGAGGACAATGGAAGCAATCAAAATCAACAAAAGAGCAACGATATGCAAGTGCTATGACATGTCTCAGTTAGCCTAATGCAGGTACATGTAGCAAGTTTTTTTTTTATTATATAACAAATAAAAAGAAAACAGATAGAATAGAAAAAGTACAGAGCAATCTAGTGTTAGAGGCCTTATTTTGCTTTTTGTTAATTGTTTAATAAATAAAAAGAAAACATATAGAATACAAAAAAAGAATAGAGAAGCTAGTGTTTTTTTTTTTTTAAGAAAACACAAGCAGAGTAAATGAATAGAGTGCAACTCTAAAAGGAGTTTTTTTTTAAAGAATAGAATTAGAATAGAGAGTGCTAGAGTTAGAGGGTCAAATAAAGATGGAAGAGATGTGTTTTT
>NW_015549663.1:75859-77933 GCF_001515605.1 Sinocyclocheilus anshuiensis | reverse complement strand
TAGAGAGAGCTAGAGTTAGAGGGTCAAATAAAGATGGAAGAGATGTGTTTTTAGCCGATTCTTGAAGCTGGCTAACGACTGAGCTGCTCGGATTGAGTTGGGCAGGTTATTCCACCAGGAGGGAACATTTAATGTAAAAAAAATATTTAATAAATACATACATTTTCTTTTATTAAATTTAATTGTATTTATTTTAAATAAATATTTAATTGACTAAAGTACAAAGAAAAGATCTCTAAAGTTTTCACTGACCAATGTAAATATATTTTGTAAATATGAACAAATTTTGTTTTTGACGGCTACAACACATTCCAAAAAAGTTGGAAAAGAGGCAAAATAAAAGTGTATATAGGCAATATAAAAGGTTATAGAATATCCACGTTAAACTGTTTTAAAACAGTTCACAGTAAGCAGGTGAACTGGTAATAGGTCAAGGTATCATGTTTGGGTATAAAAGGAGCATCTCAGTCAGAGGCGGACAGTAGTGAAGTATTTTTACTTTACTCAAGTAAATTAAAAAAGTATCTGTAGTTTATCAGAGTGTTTTTCTTTGGAAAACTTTACTTCACTACATTCCAAAGCATAATGTCATACTTTTTACTGCACTTCATTTAATAAATAAATGTTGTTGTTTGTTTTACCTTAAGAACATTAAAAATGTAGTATTTTCTTGTACTCAAGTAAATCTTTGAATTACTTGTACTTGAGTAAAAGTAAGAAAGTAATAGATTTCTAACGTAATTAAGTATTCAATTATATTTAATATGAAACGTAGTGCAGTAAAAAGTACAATATTATGCTTTGGAATGTTGTGAAGCAAAGTTTTCTTTGGAATGTTGTGAAGTAAAAATATTTCACTACTGTCCGCCTCTGATCTCAGTCTTTGCAAGCAAAGCTGGATCATGGCTCATCACTTTGTGTCAAATTTCCCAAGAGAAGTGTCAAATAAATAAAAAATCACATTTCGCAATGCAAAATTGCAAAGAAGAATCCAGATAAATCACAGTACATGTAGGGCAAGGCAGGAAACCTCAGTTGAATTTGCTTGACCTTTGAGCCCTCAGATGGCATTGCATAATAAACAGTCATGCTGCGGTGTTAAATATAGCCACCTGGGCTCAGGAGTACTTCAGAAAACCACTGTCATTTACCACAGTCTGCTGCTGCATCAAGAAATGCAACTTGAATATATGTTACTCTAGGAGAAAGCTATACATCAATTCTATGCAGCGATGCTGCCGGGTTTTCTGAGCCAGAGCTCATCTCAGATAGTCAAAAAAACAATGTGTGCTGTACTCCGATCAGTCCACATTTCAACTTGTTTCTGGGAAAAATTGATTTCGAGTTCTCAGTCCCAAAGACCAAAGGGACCATCCAGACTTTCATTAGCGACAGAAGCAAAAGCAAACATCTGTCATGGTATGGGGGTGCAGCAGAACAATCAGCATGGGTGACTGGCATATGTGCGACTGTATCATTGACACGGAGGCATATATTGGGATTGTACAGAGATATATACTGCCATCAAGATGATGTCTTTCATGGGAAGTCCATTCTGCATGTGCTACAACAGCGTGGTTTTATAAAACAATGTGCATAACAGACATTTTTTTACAGTCCAATTAATTCCTAAAGGATAAAATCTAGTTCTTCCCTACAAGTTTTCTCGTTGAATATCCTGTTTTACTCAGAAGTCGAAAGGGTTACGATGCTGGTTCATGTTGACTTTAACAACTGTGAGATGGCAAATGGAGTCACTCCCAAAATGTGACTTTTACAGTAAGTCAGCATGTTCAGTCTGAACTGAGATACTGAGAGATTCCAAGATGAAGCTGAAGTTTTCTCACCATCACGACAGATTAAGATCAGATTGCAGTTTCTTGCTCTTCAACAGATGCAACTGTTAAATACACACAAGACAATCAAGCCTTTACTTGTACAGGTATGTATGTTTTCTCTCTGTTTATTGTTTATCAACTACCTACCTTCATCTTTTACCTATATTTAATCCAGCGGTTCTCAATTCTAGTCCTCACAATGAACAATGTGTAGGGATTGTGTCGGGGGGGGGGGG
>NW_015549663.1:34947-75849 GCF_001515605.1 Sinocyclocheilus anshuiensis | reverse complement strand
GGGGGGGGGGGGGGATCAGGGGCTATGGGAGAATGACTGGAATTGAGAACCTCTGATTTAATCAAATTTAACTAGAAAAGACAAAACAAAAAATCATGTTATTTGTCAGTGAGGAAAGATGTGTATTTGTAGAGTGAGCGGATTTCTTTTGCAGATTCAATTTAACAGATTTGTATTACAGCAATTTTCACAATGAATGCTGTTTCTAAGCAGCTTTAGTGAGCACCTTACAAACCCAAAGCATGACAAGCTTAAACACATTTCTTGAAATTATGCCTCTTTTTTTGCAAAACTGTAAACACAAATCCATAACTTCTAACTCAATTCCCCAAACTTCCTATATCAAAATGAAGTTCTCCACTCAAAACAACTCGCTCTTGCTGAAAAACCAAACTTTGCTCTCAGACATGACACACAAACCCTCAAAAACACACACACTAGAACATAGTCGTACACACTGATGAGATCAATTCAAAACAATGCTACAAAAACCGGTAATAAGTTGCGTTGCTTGTGGTCCCCCCCCCAAAAAAAAATAAAATAAAAAAATTTCACATCATGAACACAACAAAAGGCACAACAAAAATGCAATACATGCATTTACATTTAGTCATTTAGCAGAGGTTTTTATCCAAAGCGACTTACAAATGAGGACAACAGAAGCAATCAAAACTAACAAAAGAGCAACAATATGTAAGTGCACATGAAAAGTGTCGGTTATCATAACGGTACACGTAGCAAGGTATATATATAGCTAGTATGTTTTTTTTTTAAATAAAAAAAGATGATAAATAGATAAAGTATAATTAAAATAGAATAGAAAGTGTTAAAGTTAGAAGGTCAAATAAAGATGGAACAGATGTGTTTTTAGTCGTTTCTTGAAGATGGATAAGGACTCAGCTGCTCGGACGGAGTTGGGCAGGTCATTCAACCAGGAGGGAACAGTTAATGAAAAAGTCAGTGAAAGTGATTTTGTGCCTCTTTGAGATGGCACAATAATGTGTCATTCACTTGCAGAACGCAAGCTTCTAGAGGGCAAGTAACTCTGAATTAATGAATTTAGGTAAAGGGGTGCAGAGCCAGTTGTGGTTTTGTAGGCAAACATTAATGCCTTGAATTTTATGCGAGCAGCTACTGGTAGCCAGTGCAAATTGATGAACAGAGGTGTGACGTGCGTTCTTTTTGGCTCATTAAATATTAATCTTGCAGCGGAATTTTGGATTAATTGTAGAGGTTTGATATAAGTGGCTGGAAGACCTGTCAAGAGAGCATTGCAATAGTCCAGCCTGGATAGAGCAAGATCTTGAACAAGGAGTTGTGTTGCATGTTCTGAAAGAAAGGGCCTGATCTTCCTAATGTTGTATAAAGCAGATCTGCAGGACCAGGCAGTTTTAGCAATGTGGTCTGAGAAATTCAGCTGATCATCAATCACAACTCCAAGGTTTCTAGCTGTTTTTTCAGCATAGCAGTGATATGAAAAGCCATGTTTCTGAATGACAGAACCTAGTGATGCCATGTAGACAGAGAAGAGAATTGGTTCAAGAACTGAGCCCTGAGGCACCCCGGTAGCTACCTGAGAGCAAGGCAGTCTCAGTCGAATGTCCACTTCTGAAGCCAGATTGGTTGTGGTCCAGGAGGTTGTTCTGTGTGAGAAAGGCAGAGACTTGGTTGAGCAACTCATTCAAGTGTTTTTGCAATGAAAGGTAGAAGGGAAACTGGTCTGCAGTTCTCTAAAATAGTTGGGTTAAGAGTGGGTTTCTTAAGAAGTTGGATTATATGAGCCTGTTTAAATGTTGAGGGAAAAACACCAGTGTGAAGGGATGTGTTAATGATGTGAGTGAGTGCAGGTTCAATGGCAGGAGAAATGGCTTAAAGGAGATTAGATGGAATAGGATCAAGTGGACAAGTAGTAGGATGATTGGAAAGGATGAGTTTAGAGACTTCTGCCTCACAGAGTGGAGTGAAGGATGCAAATGAGTGTATGTTTGCTGGTAAGATGTGTTTGACGGTTTGTTGTGTGGCAAATTGTGCACTGAGGTCTGTAATTTTATTAACCCTCTAAGCGCCAAAGTCGCAAAATTGCAACAAGACGTCATACTTAATCAAATAGACTGTAGTTCCTAATATGGTGTAATATCTCATTTGTATTCCGATGCGGAAGCAGTTCAGTTCATAGCGTGCGGGTAAGCTGTGAGATTTGTGAGAGAAAATCGCCAAATGGCTAATAAAAAGTTGTACCATGAGGATGTTTTGCAAATGTTATTCGCTGATTCTGACTCTGAAGGGGAATATCTGCCTCTTGGGAATGACGATCGGTCGTCTAATTATCGCGCTTCTCCCGGTACATCTTTGCAGCGCAATGGTGCCACCGTGCAAGGCGAGAGTGTTCACGAAGCACAAACAAGTCATAATTTCGACCCTTTGCCCAACGAGGATGGGGGTGGCAGGGCAATATCAAATTATATGAGTATATTTACACCCCACATAAACTTTCGGTCATGCCCAACATTTTTCTAATTTACATTAGATCTCTATCTTTAAGCCCTTTCAAGCCACAAGCTTTTGAAATCTTGATGTCAAAATCCAGCATTTTTCCAAAAACAAAACCTGGCGCCTAAAGGGTTAATGAAGAATGTGGCAAAGTCTTCGGCTGTTAAGAGTTGATAAAGGAGGGGGAGGAAGGGGACTAAGGAGGGAGGAAAATATTTTAAAGAGCATGCGAGAGTTAGGCGAATTGTTAATTTTGTTATGATAGTATGTCCTTTTAGCAGTGGAGACATTAGCAGAGAATGAAGAGAGGAGTGATCGATATACATTAAGGTCAGTAGGATTTTTGTGATTTAATTTAATGTACTATAGAGTACAGTACAATACAGCAAACAACAACAAAAATAATGATTCTGCCCCAGCATTCCGTTTTTGGTCTGGGACAGGTCAAATGACCTCGTCAACATCACAGGCTATATTGGTCCTGGCCAGGCAGTGGGGTAAAATCCTCTTGCATGCCTGATCCAACCCTGGCACACATCAACTGAAATATCTGAGACTGCTTGTTTTCTTGCCCTTCCCATTCCTCTTCCATGCAGTCGTCCTCCTCCTCTTCCTTCTCCTCTTCCTCTTTCTCTTGCATGCTAATTGAGCTCAAACTGTGGTGACTTGAGTGAACAATATTGAATGCTAGTGCTTTCTAAATGACCACATGGCGTAAGCACTGAGAAATATAGGGATTTGTGTGTAGAGTTTTGCAGTAACAGTTCACCAAATCTGACTCATGTGCCAAAGCAGGGGAATAGTATTTATAGTTTAGGGAAATTGGTGTGCTTTTTTAAAAATGGCATTATGGTTTTGAAATTTTAGTTCAAATGCCTGGTTATAGTGTTTTAGCAATCAAGAAAAACTGTAAAGATGATGACAAATTTGGCATTTAACTGAATATAATGTAATAAATCAGACAGACATTTACCTCTCATCCTGCAGCATTTGAAAATCATCACGACTGTCACTAACAAATATGGACAAACTGCCAGTACAGAACTGAGTGTGTGGAGGACAGAGACCTGAGATCCTGAATGAGACACTGAAGAAGAGACACACAAGCACTTTATCAAGCACCATATCTGAACGAGAACATTAGAAGAAATCAACCAGCTCACAGTTTCATTGACTCTCACCTGTGACTGAGATCCAGCTCTTGGGTGACTCTCCATCTGGGTGTTTGCAGTAGTAGAAACCCTCATGTGGCTTTGAGACAGTAGAGATGATCATCTCTGTAGTTTGATTCTGGATGAGTGACCCATCTTTATAGAAATCAGCTCTGAGGTTTAATGAGGTTGTATTTTGATCTAAACAGCGTAGAGTCAGAGTATCTCCTTCAGTCACAGGATGAACAGGACTCTCCAGAATCACACCAACTACAGAAACAGAGCAAACATCAACTGACAAATAGTAAGAATGTATCAACAGTGTGGTGGTGACAACAACAACAACAATAATAATCATAATGCATTTTATTTAGAGATGCCTTTCAAAACACTCAAGGACTCCTCAATGACAACTTAATGACAATCATAAAATACAAGACTGTAATACATTCAAAGCAACATCTATTCAACATTAAAGATAACCCATAAATCAATATTAATCAGTAAACGCTCATTTAAAAAGATGAGTTTTAAGACATGATTTTAACGTAAGAAGAAAATCACTTTCACATAGAATTTGTGAAAGTGTAACGGACAGGAACGTGACAATGAAGATCTAAACGTGAGCTTTTATTAAAACAGATCATAGTCAACACAGGCAGGGTCCAACACCAGCAAACAACTACATCCAGGGCAAGGCAAAAGAGTAATCCAATACAGGCAGTGGTCAGGGCAGGCAGCAAACAATCACAAAAACAAGGAAACAGTCCATAGTCCAAAAATACAGGCAAGGCAAGATAAACATGGAATATGCTCAGAAACGTCCACTAACAGTGGAACAAGCCTGCATCCTAATGGGCATACTATCCATCCTAAATTCTATGTGATATTGGTAATTTTCAATACTATTTAGGGCAGATAGGGTGGAAAGTATGCACATTGGTACGCAGGGCATGACTTCACGATCAGAGCGTGTTTGTGGGCATCTTTTATAATCCTCCAGACAGGAAACAAGGGTGTATGTAATGAGTTCCGAGGCATGGGGTGTTGTGGGAAATGGAGTCCAAGAAACAGTGGCAAAGGTCTGGGATGGAGTGCCCTCTAGAGGAACTCATTGGCAGTCCAGCTGGACATCTTGACAGAAAAAGAGTACCATAATCGAGGAGCAGCACAGCTGAATGCTCTGAACAACATAGTGGTGAAATGAACAGGAGGAATAACAAGAGAAACACACAAAGAAGATTTAGAGTGTGAATGTGAATTAGGGATGTGCACATCAATGCTGGAGTATCGATATATCAATACTCAGAAGCTTCTAATTTGGTATCAATATTTTCTAAAAAGTATTGATATTTTAACTATATTAATAATTTCTGCATAACTAAATGTTTTAAGCACTGTGTACAGGATGGTCGATGACGGTTTGTATATAGGACGTTACACACTGATCAGTCATGGTGTGGTGCTACTTCTCAACAGTGGAAAAAAATATATTGCACGATGCAATATTTGTGATAAGAAAGTCACACACAGCAACAATACAAGCAGCCTTTTTAAACACTTGCAGACAACACACCCTGAAACTTATAAAGAGTCGGAACAAAAACAAGCTGCCAAGTCTCCCTCTGTCCAACAAAAGATGTTACAGGAGAGTTTTAAGGGAGGCAAACCCTATCCAGGTACAAAGAGCACAGTAATTAGTGAACTTATTAACTGTACTCCCTCTCCCTCTCTCTCGCTCTCTGAGTGCATGCTGGGAGCGAGTGGGCAGAGCTGGATGTGTGTGGAGTGAGAGCGTTGCCTGCGAGTTGAGTGAGTTTTTCTATCTTTTTCTATCCTTTTATTATATTCGGGTAGAGCTGTTGGTGATTGTTTCAGGGGTTTTGCTACAGTTAAAGAAAGTAAGGCGCTGTCGATCAGCTGTGCTGATTGAAATGGCAGTGCCTGGAAGTGTATTGCTCGATCAGCTAACGTGGCGACATGGCATTAAAGTTATCCCCGCAGAACGCTGTTCTGTGTAAGAATGCAGTTTAGCGGTCGCACAGGTTGTTGGCCACAGAAGAGTTCTGTCAGCATCAAGAATGAACAGCGCAATTGTTTTGTCCTCAGATGATGTAAATAATGTTCACGTTCAAGATAATTGCGAGTGGAATCGTCATAAACAAGGCTTATACAGCAGTAAAGCCTTTGATGCAACCAGCGAAAAATATCTCATTCAATCAATCAATCAATCAATCAACATTTATTTATATAGCACATTTAAAACAACACCAGTTGACCAAAGTGCTTTACATGTCTAAAAAGTACTCAAACAAACACAATGCACACAATATCCATCACTGCTCAGTGTCCCAAAAGCTAGGGTCAACTGTATGCCACAGAGTAAAGGTGTGTTTTCAACATTGATTTAAAACAGTCAAAATGAGTCACATGATCTAATGTGCAATGGCAGACTATTCCAAAGACGTGGGGCTGCCACAGAGAAGGCTCGATCACCTTTGGTTTTCAACCATGATCTGGGAACATGTAAAAGCAGGCTTTGTGATGATCTTAGAGGTCTAGCAACACAGTGCTGCTGTAACAGACATGAAATGTACTCTGGAGCAAGGCCATGCAAACCTTTAAAAACCATTATCAAAACTTTATATTGGACTCTAAAATCAACAGGAAGCCAGTGCAGCGAAGCCAGCACTGGAGAAATGCTGGACCACTTCCTTGGTGCCAGTCAACAGTCTAGCTGCATCATTTTGTACTAGCTGCAGCCGTGAGAGCAGATTCTTAGACAACCCTAAATATAATGAGAATTATCTTCAATTTAGCAATAATTTGCAACTGATAGAAGCTACTTTTAACAACAGCACTGACTTGTCTATCAAACTTCAACTCAGAGTCAAAGATTACACCAAGGTTTCTTACTTGAGTGTTAATATTAGTGGCTAAGCGGCCTAGATGTACAGAAAGCTGACTTGAGTGTTGATATTAGTGGCTAAGGGGCCTAGATGTACAGAAAGTTGTTTGGCTAACTTTGGAGGGCCAAAAATCACCACTTCCGATTTAGACTCATTGAGCTGCAGAAAACTAGAAGCCATCCATGCCCTTATTTCATCCAAACACTCAAACAAAGTTGAAATATTGGAATCATTCTTACATCTTAGGGGCACATACAGCTGGATGTCATCAGCATAACAATGATAAGCTGAAAGGAGTGAAATTATTTCTTTGTAAAGCCAAACACTCAGAAACAATGGGCTTTGATCGAGATAGGAAGATCTGGAAGAAAGACCATCTGCACTTCAGTCCCTTCACCCATCCTTCCCCCCTGGGCGACACATATACTACCATTTGATCTTCACACACAGAGTCAAATCTACATATGTCTGATACTGCCTCATATAATGTTAAGTCTATACATCTGGACTGTATTATAATCGTGAAGTTCATCCAATTATTGTTTGTTTTGGTTTCTTTGGGTATACCTAATCACTTAGCTATCATCTGACCAAGTTTCAAATGTAAATTAGTATTTCTCACTTTTGCCTAGGTACAAACATTTTCATTGATATATCATGTAACTAATTTGATTTCTGTTTTCTTTGTATGTTGTCCGTTTTAGTTGAAACGATTGTTTTTGAACAATTGAATCTCTGTATTTGGTGACACTGAATATTTTGCTTATACTCTTACTGATGAAGGGGGGTGTTAAAACCAGCAATTGTTGATTTTATTATAATGCAATTTATTTTAATGTGTCCAAAAACAGTGTAAGAGCTTTTCAGATCATCTTTTGTTCTCACCTTGACCATCTTTTTAAGTACATCGATTTAATTAATGGGCCTTAAACGACGACCTGCTGAATCACTGCCTCGAGTGATCATAGAGAAAACTATATTAAAAGTAATAAAATAATGATCTGAGAACCCGATGTTTTCTACAGCCAGCTCACACACCGGAATACCCCAAGACAAAACCAAGTCCAGTGTATGGCCTTGTACGTGAGTAGAGCCCACTACTGACTGAGTAAGGTTAAAAGTGTCCAACACAGTTAGAAAATCTTGAAATAGGGGCCTATCGGACAACAGAGATGAATATTAAAATCACCTAGGATGACAAGGTTATCACGACACGTTATCATAGAAGATAAAAATTCAGAGAATTCCCAAATAAAATATTTGTTATATTTGGGAGGTCTGTATAAAAGTGCAAAAATCACAGGCCTAGTCAAATCCTTGCACATCAAAACTCCCAAACATTACCTCAGATACAGACTTACATTTAAAACAGCTCCTAAAAATAGTAAGAACACCCTCACCCTGACCCCCTGTCCTTGGAGAGTTCGGGGGATCGCATGTCTTATGACCACTCGAGTGCCAACTAGAAGCCACAACATCCGACTTTCTAAGACTTAGCAGGAACTCATGCTCATACACGCGAAGCGAGCTGACTCAGGACAAGAACAGGTAATACGTAGGACACACAACAGACGGCAAGCCGAATTACACACAGGCGCCATCTTGGAACATTTAAAATAAAAATGTGTTAAGTGTTATGCTGCGTTCAAGTCCTCCTGGGACGTTCGTACTTACGAGTTGACAAGTCGTAATTACGACGTCAGGTGCGTTCAAGTCAGTTTAGTCAGCACAAGATGCCGGTGTAGCTAATTTTAATAAATTACAAGAAAATACAACAGGGTCTGTTAACTCCGCTTATAGAAAATGAAGAGCAAAGAATTCGCATCAGGTGTGTTTTGCGTTTTTAATCTTTTTTTTTAGACCAGGATCCCAGTATAACTGATTTTCAGCGTCAACAAATGCTAAAATACAGAGATTTAAAAAAGCTGTTAGCTAAATGCAACATGGCAAATCAAAAGATTTTTCACCTATAGGTGCAAAAATTATAGCATTTTTTAACTTGGATTTCATTAACTAGCTGCGTAACAAGAACATGACCAATTTAAGTTTATAGGACAACTAAACTATCAATTTAAATAAAAATTTACCGTAAACTACAGACGTTGCATCCATCGATTCCGCCATGTTTCTCATTGACACGCCTCCAACTCGGAAACTCGGGGCTTAAAGAAAATTTCGAGTTTCCCACTCGTAATAACAACTTTGAGGTGGCGTTCATGTGCGTTCAACTCGTAAATACGATCTATCCGACATGACTTGAACGCACCTTTATAGTCATCAATAATTTGGTGGCTTCAACATTCTGGCATCGCTTGGCATGTACTGAGTCACCTAGTGGACTTCTTGCAAAACTACAAGCTCTCATTGTGGACTTTTTTTTGGAATAAGTTTCACTGGGTGCCACAGAGTGTACTATATCTCCCTAAGGAAGAAGGGGGACAAGGACTAGTACATCTGGCCAGCAGAGGAGCAACTTTTCGTTTACAATTTATTAAAATATTTTTAACTGGACCAGAACATCTTGTTTGGAGGAATGTCGCTAACTTTATTTTGAGTCAAGCTGGAGGCCTGGGACTGGACTCTGCTTTGTTTTTAATGGACTCTAGCAAAATTCAGCTGAATGGACTGACCCCATTCTATAAAGGGGTCTTTAGAATATGGAGCTTATTCAAGAAAAGAAGAGGGGCTTTTGGTTGGTCTTTATGTTGGTTATTAGAAGAACCGACTGTGTTTGGAGCTAGATTGGATGTATCAAGTGAAGCTGCATGGGGTTTTGAAAATGCAATGTGCAGAGCAAGAAAAGTTCAATTGTGTCACATAATAGCTGCTGGGGGTCCCGAGTCAAATAATTCACAAAAGGTTGCTTCTTGCATTGGAGTTAGATCAACAAGATTAGCAGGGAAATTACTGGATTTCTTTAAAACAGAATCTTACGGTAGAGGAAAAGTCTCTCCTTATAAGCTATGGTGAAGGAAATAATCAGAATCAGTATCAGAATTCTGATTCTGATTCTGATTCTGATAAGCTATGGTGAAGGAAAGGTGGTTCCAAACAACAAGGATCCTTTTCCAGAAGTTTATATTGTTCCTGATGTTAAAGGTGCAGATGGGGAATTGTTGAAGAACTTAGAGGAACTAAATATTAATGAGGCTAACAGCAAAACATTGAATAAAAGCTGTGTTAAAATTTTAAACTTGAAAGTTTTAAGCAGAAGAGTTGATACAAATGTTTGTAATCCACGTCCTTTTTGTGGAAAAAAATAAACAATTTTTCATTGTTTTATGGAGTGTACAAGATTGTGCTATTTATTTGATTTTCTTACATTGTTGTTTGGTAAATTAGATTAAATTTGTACTATTCAGAGTTTTATTCTTGGATATCGATATGTAGCGAAAAACAAGATAAAATGTCAACTTTTGAATTTCATTATGGGAGAAGCAAAAATGGCAGTATATATAAGCAGGAGGAATAAAATTGAAGGGTCAGAAGGATGAAAAGTTGTATCTATTTTTAAAAATCGGATAAAAGCAAGAGTGTGGGGTTTAAATTTTATAAGATGATGAAATAACTAATTTTCTTTTCGGTTCAGTGGTGTTACAATGATGCAATTTGCTCTGTAGTAGACAAACTTTTTTTTTTTTCTTGTTTGTTCCAATGATTGATCAATGATTGATTATTGATGCTAAATCAATTTTGTTTGAGTCATTATTGTATTAGGATTGTTTTGAGAGAGTAAAAGGTGTGAAAAATGTTTGGTTAAAATTCAAATTCGTTACCATTAGGTGAATAAGAATACATATAAAAAAGTGTGTGTGTGTGTGTTCTGTAGCGAATCAGCTCATAAGGGAAATATGAATAATTAATCATAACTAGTTATAATTAATTATAAATATTTAGATCCGCTGTAGATATTTACTTGACCTCTCAGGGTCAACTGTCACATTCCATCAGGTCGTAAATGTCTCTGGTCTTAGCAAAGGTGTCGGGGTTGCCATGGTAACCAGTGGCCTGTGGTCATTCGCAGACATCCTGGCGCCCAGTCTATTGGGTGAGGGGTCTGTGACGACTTGTTAATCTAATGAATAACTGATTTGTTAAATCAAATGAAAAATTGTGTTTTTGATTGGTCCAGACGCTACAGTGCGCACATCTGCATGTATGGGGAATGTACTAGTATTCCTTACGTTATAGAGACCAAAAACATCCCCACAAGAAGTATAATAATACCTAAGGTTGCAAAAAGGTGGAAAATTTCCAGTAAATTTCAGAAATATTACAGAAATTTTGTAAATTTTCCAGGATTTTTTTGAAAGTTCTGGGAATTTTTGGAAAGTTTTCGGAAATTTACCAGAAATGTTCCACCCCTTTGCAACCCTAATAATACCAATAAATGTGGACCTTCTGGGGATAGAATATACAGTTTGTACAGTATAAAAATAATTGTGTGTATGGAATGTGCCCTTAATGTTAGGAATACCAGTGTGTCAGAGATGTTCACAAGTCTTTAACTTGGAGTCCGAGTCAAGTCTGAAGTCTTTATCACTGGAGTCTATCCTAGCCATCTAATAACAATTTTCCCAATTATAATTAGCCTACATGATTCTTTTAAAATGTTCTTAGCCTACAGATTAATAATGCTAAATGTAGATAAACGTCTTGTCACATGGTTTGAACAGTCAGTGTCATAGGTTATAGATAGATAAATATATAGTGTGAAAAATAACTATATTTTCTTCTGTGTTTTGTTGTTAAAATAACCACGTCATCGGATATAGCGCTGAAAGATATTTACCATAAACGACCCTGAGCACTTGTTATGTGATCCGCTCCACTGTTTTGACACGCTGCTCACTTACTGTGTTACGGCTCACAGTCCGGATGGATGCAGGGGTGCGGATGCGGTCCGCCTTTTGAATATCAGTTATATAAGTATTTAAGGATAAAAGACTCGAGTTGCTTTTAAAATTTTCACGAGTCCTTTTACTCGAGTCAATTCTGGAGTCATTTCAGGTCGAGTCTGAGTCAAGTCTGAAGTCTATAAAAATGCAACTCGAGTCTGAGTCACTAACTCGAGTGCCCATTTCTGGTGTGTGTGTGTGTACAGTATATACTGTTTGAGTGTATGTATATGTATGTGTGTAATGGAAAACCTTTATCATTTTCAGATCGATTCCAAAAGAGCCCGAGACATCACAAGGAGCCTAGCCAAGATGATTGTTACTGACTTGCAACCAGGTTCAATGGTTGCAGGATGCAGGTTTCCGTCATTTTATGAAGGTTCTTGATCCCTGATACAATATACTGGGTAGGAAATCTTTGATGTCTAGTGAAATTCCAAAGCTCTACGAGCAAGTCAAAACCACACTGAAGGACTCCATAAAATCTGCAAGCAGTGTGGTTTTAACAAGTGACATGTGGACATCAAGAACAACCGAAGCCTATTTGACTGTATCAGGACATTTCATTGACCACAACTGGCAGATGCAGGCTTGCACTCTTGAGACAGTCCATGTAGCTGTCACGATCCCTGTCCTGTCTACCCTGTATTTTGTTCATGTACTTTTATGTTGAAGTGTTTCCTGTGTTCCACTTGTATCTGTATCACTTCCTGTGCTTAGGTCCTGTCTCCATTGTTTCCTAGCCTTGCTTGTTTGTCTCCATAGTGATTAATCAGCCCCTCTCCTTTGTTATCTTGTTAAGCTAGTTAACCCATTCTCAAAAATGCAACCATGTCTGCCAGGCAGAAGGAACAAACACTGTTGAAAACATTGAGCACAACTATACTCTTGCAGTCAGCAATGTTTTTGGACATTAGGTTAAAAAACATTGTGTTTTGTGATACTGGAAATGTAGAAACCATAAATCACGGCTTATCAGTGAGATGCAAGTCCTGCACAGATAGGCAACAACCAGTGAACCCTCTGCATCAACCACCTCTATGGGAACAGCCTTGTCAGTGCCACAAGAGTCACCTGCTGCAAACACTGAAAGGAAGGGTACAGACTGTTCAACATCCAAAGGAGGATTATGTCAGGAGTTTCACACATGTATGTTGGTTTTCCAGGGGAACCACACAGCCAAAACAGACACATACATCGAAATGCGCAGATGTATGGAGGAAAAGGTGATCCCAAGATGTGAGGACCCTTTGCAATGGTGGGGAAAAAAAAGAACAAGAGGCTGTTTTCTAAGGCAGGAGAGGCAATTAGTCAAGAGGCGAAATCGGCTGAAACCAAAAGATGTTAACATGTTGCTTTTCTTAAACTCTAATCTACAGCTAAAATATTAAGAAATCTTTATCAACAATTACAGTGATCTTATGGTATCTTTCTGAGCATTGATAAATACTACAAAAATGTACAAAGTTGAAGATAAAGAAAAAAATGGTTCGTTTAAAATTAAGAAATAAGTGTGCACAGTTTTCTGTTGTTGGTATTTGGTTTATTTTATTAAGATTTATGTTGTTATATAATCAATATTTTTTTTGTAAAATATGTAGTTAGTACAATATAATTTTGAAGAAAATATGTTTGTTGTTGGTAGTTTATTTTATTAATAATAATAATAATAATAATAATAGGTTGTTTAAACATTTTGACTTATTTGTCGTCAAATTTGCTTTTCTAATAAATTTGTTATTAATGGCCAGTATGTGCATGTAATTTGCCTTTACATGTAATGATCTTTTTTTTCTAAAAATTAACATGATTTTTAAAAATCACATTCACATTTAAAATACTAAGTGGTATCGGTATCGGTAAAATTGTAACAAAAAGTATCAGTATCAGATCACATAAAAAAAAAGTGGTATTGCCCTTCCCTAATGTGAATCAAATCAGAGACATGAGGGTGCAAGCTTATGCAGAGTTTAAAAGTAAAATGCAGGATTCACAGGATGCCTGTGTAAATGACAAAGAACAGAAGAGGTGTGTTCAGTGGAAGACAATCAAGTAATTATGCGGGCAGCTGAATTTTAGACCAACTAAAGTTTATGGAAAAGTTTGAGACATAAACCAAATAGGACATAGTTACAATACTAGAGAGAGTATAGGCTAATATATGGCAAAAAACTGATAACATTTTAAAGGCTCTAACTGAAGAAATTAAATCTGATGTTTTATATTCAGACTTGTCTGATCATTTTCCGATGTTGCATTATTCTGTAATTAGGGTTAACAGGGCTAAACTCTCAAAAGAAATACAGCAAAATAATTGAATTTTATTGATCTATTAAATGACAGTCCTTCTACATGGCACTGCTTAAGACTAAACAAATGAAATTTCTTTTAGGTCATCTTTCTGGTCTGGAAACACAAGACACGACAACCCAAGCATGAAAAGTGAGTAGCCTAGTTGTGTTTTTCTGTTACCTATGCAAATATTACACTTCAAACTTTTCTAACTATTACACTTAAAGCCACACATTTCACAGTACATACATAGATACGCATTTATTTTGTGTATGTCTCTAAACAATAGGTAAATGACTAACAGTTGATAAGTCGTTTTAAGTGAAAGGTGGGATGATTCATGTCTTTTTTATTCTCTTCACACCAATACTTTGATACCGGTGTTTTAGGCGTCTGTCTTTTAGGTCTGACCCAGAAAACAGCTGCCTTAATATTTCGTTCTTCTTTTTATGAAAACGTGTGGTAAGCAGTTTTGTCCTCATCTGCAGTATACCAATATGTTTTAACATGTCATAAATTCCAATAGTTAGTTAGCAAAATGTGATACGAGATTTGAAAAGGGAGAAAAAAAAGTTTGGCAAAAGGCAGGATGGAACCCAGGTCGATCGCGTCAAAAAGCCAACAACGTGCACTTATCCATCTGTGCCACTGGAGCTGATCATTTACAGCCCCTTTTAACTAAATGTAAACACACACTCCATATCTTTTATTCCATAGTAAGGGCAATTCATACAATACATTTAAACTGAGCTACTTTAATACCATCTCCGAACTTTCTACCACGGCTCTGCTGTTCTTCGGCTGGTTCTTCCCTGTACATTCCAGTTAGATATTTGTGCGAGCATTCGTGTGTGTTTTAACTATTATACCATACCGCAAGTTAAGCTTGACAAAAACCAAAGAGTAAATAAAGGAATTACTAAATTATGTGTGAATAACTAAAATAAAATAAAATAAAACAAACCAAACAACATTTTTCCTCTGGCTTAGAGGTGATTGTTTAGAAGAAAACTTGTATAGACTACCCTAATTTTAAAGTGAAAAGCTTTAGGATGAATGCTGAATTTCATCAATTAAGTAATGATATAGATTTATTAAAAACAACTCTTTTTAATTTAAAACATTATTTTGCTTAATTCTTTTTTACCATACATTTAAATCTATCTTTGCGTCGGCCTCTCCTCCGGCGTTAGGGGAGGGCTGTAGGTGTGGCCTGGCCTACACGCTCCTGAGCTCATTCCGAGTTTTGACAGCAGCGTGTGAGGATGATCTGACGGAAACAACGTGAGATGAGAGGGTCTTTTTATTTTTGTTTAACTGGTAACAAACTCTAACTAGTTTTTAAATTAACAACACTTAAATATTCGGCTTGTTCCGTTTTTTACTCTTTTCTGGAAAGAACAGACATTACATTGTTTATATACTGAGTATGTTTGATGTTTTTCTTGAAATGGTTGTGTGAAAACTTTAATAAAAACTTCCCTTATCCCTGTTTAATAATCATACCACGTTTCACAATTTAAAGTTTAAAGCACAGTTTTGAACAGTTTCTACGAACGACACACAAAAACACATTCCCAAACAATCATACATTCCATGGGATCGCTGGGGTGGATAAACACATTTCCGGTTAGATGGGTGGGGGGGTGTACAGAAACAGGTGTCCAAACAGGTGGCCATTTATGGTAGGAGGAGGGGGGTTTATGAGGGACAATAAATCAAATTTTTTGCCATATAGTAGCCTATACTCTCTCTAATACTACTAACAGAGTTACAATACTAGTTAAAGTACTACAATGCTACACTACTATTAATAATAATAATAATAACAACAATAATAATAAAACATTTTCTCAGGGGGCTTTATAAAATATGTAAACAAATAAACATTTATTTGTTTACATGATGTGGGTAAATGACCAACTAGAGCTGCACGATTCTGGATGAATTGAGAATCACAATGTTTTTTTTTATGACAAAAGTCAAAGGTTGAGCAATGGTTTAATAATCAAAAGTTCTATAGTCTGACACAGGGGTGTCCACACTTGGTCCTGGAGGGCCGGTGTCCTTCAGAGTTTTGCTCCAACTTTCCTCAACACACCTGCCGGGAAGTTTCTAGTATGCCTAGTAAGACCTTGATTAGCTGGTTCAGGTGTGCTTAATTAGGGTTGGAGCTAAACTCTTCAGGACACTGACCCTCCAGGACCAAGTTTGGACATCCCTGGTCTAGGGGATTTGTTATCATTTAGAAATAAGATTGCGTGGATGATTGAATTGAGATCACAATCCTGCTATTTAAATCAGAAGCATAAAATAAGGGCTTTAGAAAATGAATAAATGCAAAAACACAGACTCACAGTGTAGAGTGATGTTAACAGGATGATAGTTCTCTCCAGATTCAGACTCACACCAGTACACTCCAGTGTCATATGGGGAGGTGGTTCTGATTGTACACGTAGATCCTGTTTGTGATCTCAACACTGATGAACAATCTTCTAGCCCCCATCTCTCTGTGTATCTTCTCACTCTCCATCCAGTAGAGTTACTCTGGTCCTCACAGCTCAGAGAGAAAGAAGCAGATGTGAAGTGTTGAGTTCTGCTGGGACTGACGATAAGAGAGACTGGAGGAAAAACACCTGAGAAGACAATTACAGCAACAGTTTAGAAATCAAGTCAAGACAGTTTTATTGATAACACTGATATAACACAAATAGTTTCAAAGCAGCTGTGGCGAGGGGGCGTGGTTCAGCAAGGTCTGAGGCTGGAGAGAGAGATGGGAGATGAGCAGTGAGTCAAGCGCAAAATGATAACACCTGTGTCTGATTGCAGTAACTGGCATATAGAGACCGAATAAAAAGCCACCGGGAAACAGGAGCTGTGAAAATCCGAGAAATGCAGTGCTTGATCTGAAAAGTGACTGTTTATGGAAATGCACCCATCCTGTCTAGGGTTGCAAAGGGGTGGAACATTTCTGGTAAATTTCCGGAAACTTTCCAAAAATCCCTGGAAGATTCCAAAAAATCCTGGAAAGTTTCCAAAATGTTCCACTTTTTTGCAACCCTAGTCCTGTCCATTGCACGGAGCATTGCTTTGCATTAGTCCTGGTGGATTACACAGCGCGATACCCTGAGGCAGTCACAGTATTTCCTCAAAAAGCGTAGCGGATGCGCTGTTTCGTGTAATCTCCCGAGTGGGAATCCCGAAGGAGATTTTCACTGATCAAGGCACACAATTTAGGTCACGAACCTTGTGTGAACTTTATGAGTTATTGGGCAATAAATCGATTAAAATGGGTGTAGCTCAGTCATTATATCATTTTTTTAAAGGAGAATGATAATAAAAATAACTAATTTTGAAAATTTGCTCATTTTGACTCATTTTGCCAGCACAAAAATTTGTTCTTGATTATTTAGTTATCATTTTCATTAGTGTAATGTTCACAAAATTGCCTATGATTAGCTTTGTTGAGGTTGAACTGGAATATCCTACATCAAAAAGTCTGGGGCCAGCACTACAAATAGTTCTAGCCTTTTGTTGAAAGTTGTCACATCTGATTTGTAACAAGCAATAGTGACAGAATCATCAGCCAATCAAACTTTGCTCATTTTGACTCATTTTGCCAGCACAAAAATTTGTTCTTGATTATTTAGTTATCATTTTCATTAGTGTAATGTTCACAAAATTGCCTATGATTAGCTTTGTTGAGGTTGAACTGGAATATCCTACATCAAAAAGTCAGTGATATAGTGACAGAATCATCAGCCAATCAAACTTTGATGTTCAATGACAGCATGCCCTCTGGGTCTAGCAATGAGCCCAGTGCTACACCCAGCATTCGTCTGGAATTTCCAATGTATGACAGTGAAATTCATCGAAAAGAAAATGACGGCTGGCACCGCTAGACCAGACCTTGTTGCTGATCTACTGAAAATGCCTTTTTCAAGGGACCCTTTTGCAGACAAAAGAGAAATAATTGAGAAAGGAAGACTTACACCTAAACTGGATTCACTAGCAAAGGTTTTGTGCGCCATTTCAAAAATTGCTACTGTGAGTGCTATGATTAACTAACAGCTAGCACCAAGCACAACAATATATTTTGTTGGCCGTGTTTACTTTTTAGTACGAGTAAACAGTCTGAACAGCTTCACCAAGGCAGCTGTTAAACACCAAGGCTCCAAGCGCCATATAATGTCAGTTGTGCATTTGAAAATATTTGGTGAATGTCACGTGGAACTGGACTAGCAGAGGAAACGGGCGATCAGCATTCACAATGAGAGGGGTCAGAAGGAACCGGGACATCCTGAAACGCCTTATTGATTGTGTCCTCTGAAAGGTAGATCCAGCAACAATTATCTTTCAGGGGACACAATGAATCCAGAGATTTGCTGAATAGGGGCAATTACTTGGAATTGTCAACGCCGTTAGCTGAGCATGATGCTTACTTGCGGCATCATCTTGCCACAGTTTTTACAGGAACATCAGGAAAATTTCTAATAAATCTAATAAATGCAGTGGCCAAAGTGTTAAATGATCACATCAAAGTTTTAATAGTGCTACCCAATCTCAGTCTTCAGTAAACCACATAGGGACCAGTCTTTAACCAGAAACCCCAAAACTGAGCCATAAAAAAGCAAAGAAAAAAAAAACTCAGCCACAGATCCATCAATAGGCAATTAAACACAGTTACACCTTTAGACAATTAAGCATCTGTAATCCACACATCTTTAGATTGTGAAGACTTTCTGGCTCAGCTGGGACTTGAACAAAAGATCATCTTGCTGTGAGGAGACAGCATTTCCCATTAAACCACGTATGCTGCGCTTAGCCACAGACATAAAATACAGACACTTGTGAAATAATAAATAAAAAATTGCAAAACTTTTTTTCATTATTGTATGTATATAAAATAAAATAATAATAAAAAACATTTACAGGTACAAATCTCTGTTTGGATAGATACTGAAATGTACAACATACACATCAAAATCTTCTGTGAACACTGCACACAATGTTAAAAGAAACACTAAAGTAGTGTTGAAGTTCACAAGATGAATGATCAAATTAAATGATTGTTATATAAAATAACTGATGATTGAGCATTTGGTAAAATCAACTGCAAGTCAAACACATTAAATCTCTGAAGATCTCAGCAAAGGATTATTAAACAACTCCACAAACAGCATCACCAACTTCACTCATTACTAACCAGACTGACTTTAATTCTGTCAGACGTCTAGTGAAACTCTTATTGAGAATTAACAGAGGATTAGATGTTATTTCATTTGAAGTCACCATTGTGGTGGGCTGTGTTTGCTTTAGTTGGGATCTTGGTCCTCGTACTTCTTGTGTTAGCTTTTCTTTGGCTGTTGTAACTGTGTGTTTGTAAAGCACAGTTGTTGTGGCAAAGAAAGCCACGATAGAATGTGATCAGGTACTATCTTCCTATCTTGTTGGTGATGATAAAGTCATCACAAAGCGTGTGTCTAACAGCTTTAAAAGTTCATCAGTAGTTGTAACGGTGTTTTGTTTTTAATGTTATAATCACATATCCTGAAAGTGGATACAATGCTATTTTGAGCAAGTGCATCATGTGGTCACACACATACATCAAGATTTTGCATATGAATCACCACAGTGGTTACAATCAAAACCAAAAAAGCTTGGGAATCCAGGATGTGAAATTAAGGAAGAATCAAGTTTTGTACTATGAAGCCACCCATCATGCATTGTGCAACATGAAGCTTTTTCGTTTTGATTGTCACCGTTTTTGTGGTTCATATGCAAAATCTTGATGTCTGTCTTCAGGATGTGTGATCATTTTAATGCTATTAGTGCCGATACTGCAGTTTCACAAGGTTGGTGGCTATAAATGCCAAAGTTAAACAAAATTAAAAACAAAACACCATTACAACTACTGATGAAATTTTAAAGTTATTAGATGCACATTTTGTTATGACTTTGTCATCACCAGCAAGATAGGAAGATAGTACCTGATCCCATTCTATCTTGGCTTTATTTGCCACAACAACTGTGCTTTACAAACACACAGTTACAGCAGCCAAAGAAAAGCTAATACAATAAGTACGAGCACCAAAATCCCAACTAAAGCAAACACTGCCCACCACAATGGTGACTACAAATTAAATAAATATCAACATCTAAACCTCTGTTAATTCTCAATAAGAGCTTCTGTAGATGTCTGACAGAAATAAAGTAAATCTGGTTAGTAATGAGTGAAGCTGGTGATGCTGTTTGTGGAGTTGTTTAATCATCCTTTGCTGGGACCTTGAGAGATTTAATGTGTTTGATTTGCAGTTGATTTTACCAAATGCTCAATCATCAGTTATTTGAGCATTTAATTTGATCATTCATCTTGTGAACTTCAACACTACTTTAGTGTTTCTTTTAACATTGTGTGCAGTGTTCACTGAGGATTTTGCTGTGTATGTTGTACATTTCAGCATCTATCCAAACAGAGTTTAGTACCTGTAAATGATTTTATTATTATTATTTTATTTACATACAATCATGAAAAAGGTTTTGCAATTTTTAATGTATTATTATTCCACAAGTGTCTGTATTTTATGTCTGTGGCTAAGCGCAGCATAAGTGGTTTAGTGGGAAATGCACTAAACCACGGCAAAATCCTCACGGCAAAATCTCTGGTTCAAGTCCCAGCTGAGCCAGAAAGTCTTTCCTTCAGATCTGATTTCCCTCACAGTCTAAAGGTGTAACTGTGTGTTTTACTGCCTATTGATGGATCCATGGCGGAGTTTTTTTTGTGGCTTTTTTATGGCTCAGTTTTGGGGTTTCTGGTTAAAGACTGGTCTCTATGTGGTTTACTGAAGGCTGAGATTGGGTAGCACTATTAAAACTTGTTCTGGCCCAGTTCAGGGCTGGTTATAAGTTACTATTTGGCTGAGATTTGGGCCAGTTATGGCTCATGTCTGTAGTCCAGATCTGGGCCAAACAAGGGCCGTAATTCTTTGCTGCATGTGGGCCGAGTGTAACTGGTTGTTTGGCCCAGAGCTGGGCCAGACGACAGTTGCTATGTGGGTTGTGGCGGTTATGGTCGATGAGACGAATGACTTGAGTAAAACAATGCATCTCTCATATGCCCTCAGGTACGTGACTGAAATGGGGGTAAAGGAGATATTTTTTAAATTTGAGAACGTTACAGACAAAAAACGAGCCCAGGATCTAGCCGGGTTGGTTCTGGATATGCTGGAGAGCTACAACTGTAAATTAAAATTAGTGGCTCAGTGCTATGTTGTAATGGCATGGGGACTAGACTGAGTACAGGCTCGCGTAAAAGACAAGTCCCCCAGATCCTCTTCGTGCATTGTTATGCACACACTTTGAACCTAGTGATGTCCCAGGGAGAATCACAAATGTAAGAATGCAAGGTATTTTTTGCAAATCTCCATGGATTATCTGTATTTTTTTATTCGTTCTCCCAAACACACAAAATTACTGAATGAGTTTTGTCAAAGACGGCTGCCACATGTAATGCAGGTGAGGTGGAAATTTAATACCAGACTAGTGTGCACTGTCCACGACAAAAGAATTGAGCTGGTTTGAGCTTTTCCAGCACATCCTTGACCACAGTAAACATTTTGACTGGGAAACTGCACACTCTGCGTCTGGACACCTGGCACACTTAAAAAGTTTTTTTTTTTTTCTTGTTTTTTTCCTTTACTGGCATTTTCAACATTGCTGATGTGCTTGCTCTTTGGGATTCTACAAAGCAAGACTTTAGACGTCTGGCCAGAATTACAGATTTTCAGTGTTGAATTACAGTTTTGAAAAGGAGGGAGAGCTAAGTTCGATGACATCTTTGAAAACACCGTACTGGCGGTGGGACAGCAAAGCACACCGCATGGAAAGCCTGATGCTCACTCCCACTACAGAGAGCTTCACGTAGCTGTAATCAATAACATACTCACAGAAATTAGGAACAGATTTGAAGATCACAAAAGACTGATGTTTGTTGGATTACTAGATTCTGAGCAGTTTGATAAAGTCAAGCAGACATTTCCAGAGGCAGAGCTCAGGAGTCTGATGCAGAACTACTGTACGGTGTACAGTTTGACCTGAACAGACTCAAACCTGAGCTCAAAGTCATGTATAACATGTCAAACTTTCGCAGTAAAAGTATAAGTGATCTCCTGAATTCTCTGAGGTTGACAAGCCTTGCAGACAGTATGGCAGAACTTTATGCACTCACATTACTGTTCCTAACAATCCCAGTGTCTACAGCCTCTGTGGAACACTCATTTTTGGCTCTCAAACAGATAAAAACCTATGCAAGGAACACAACTGCACAAACAAGGCTGTCTTCTTTGGCGTCTCTCTACATTGAGAAAGAATTGCTCAATCAACTGAAGCAAAAAGGACAACTGCATGAGGATGTTATTGCCTATTCACCCTATTCTAGCCTACTGTTGAAATTGTTAATCAGATGTCTTTGTTGTTAAGAGCTTGTGGGCAGCATAATAAGTGCATTATTTGCATATGGCTGCGTTAGCTATAACGTGTGTAAGATGTGTGTATGTGTTTTACAGTTGCTTACTGAAGGCCCTGACTGAAATCCCATGGTACACCACTGACTATAATGTAACAGACTACCGCTAGCAACCGGCTAACAATGTCCCTTTAGTGGCTCTGTAGAACGTGTTATTCGTTTTATGTGCCTTTCTGAATACGGATTCACTACGGGCACATCCCTAGATAGTTTGCTTTTATTTCTGTGGTTCACTGTAATTATCACTGTAATTATTTGGTGGAAGATGCAGCTCTACCTCTGCCATGTTAAATTTACATTCTATATGACTCTCAGGAAACGCGTCGGTCTCCGTAGTGTTGTGATACGTCATACTCACATAGCAGCAGTTGTGATGAGAGAACGTGCTTGAGAAACAGTTTAGAGAGGAGAAATCAATCTACATATAGAATATTGGTCACTTTCTGAATACAGTTTTTTACAATCACTATGACAATTTTTTCAATACTTTTAACAATTTTCCTAAACTCTTATCGCAGTTAGCACAACATCCGTCAGGCTATACAATTAACACATTTCTTGTTGCTTTGACACACAACGTATACAGTTAACACAAATTTAAAATGCTTTAACTTCTTTTACAAACAAGCTCAACCAAGACCAAAACAATGGATTTTTACTGCCAAATTTACAAATACTTTCACACTATATAGCAGAACAGATAACATCATGTTCTAAACCTAACTTACAGGCTAAAGTCAAAGTGAACACCTGTTCATATTGCGAATTGAAACACAAATATATCCACTGTTTTTTATTCATTAATGCAGGGGTCTCCAACCTTATTTCATTCGGGAGCTACTTTGTAAAAAATGAAAGCGGCTGAGAGCTACCCATGTTATATATGTCAGTCCTGTGTTCCATGTTTTCCTCCCCCACGTGCTTTCTATGTCCCAGTTTTCCCATGTTGATTGTGTTAATTTAATTCCAGGTGTGTCTCGTGAATTCCTTGATTAGTCCCATGATTTAAGCCCTGTGTGTTTCCATGTCTAGCATGCTGTCTTGAACGTCGATCCTGTGTCCTACGTGTGTTTCCCTAGATGTTAAATAAAGACTGTTGATCATGATTCTCCTGCATTCTCCTCATTCCTCGTTCCTCGCTCCTTGTTCCTCGTTCCTCACAGTAGGCACACCGTGACAGAAGACAGCACCGAAAACTGAAAGTAAATGGCGCCCCTTCTCCCCGTTTTTGTTTTCGTTTTTTTTTACGTTTTTTGTTTTCCTTGGCTCCCCCCGCGATTATGGAGATCGCGGCACGCTTCATTGAGCTAGCCCGTAGAGATCTCCCCTTCGTTGAGTATGCCAGGGAGTTCTGCGGGCTCGCCGCGCCGATGGCTTTAGATGACGCCACCATCAACTCTTTGTTCTGGCACGGGACCTCCCAGACACCACGGGACTAAGCTGGAGGGAAGGGATCCTCTGGTGTCTGGAGAGCGTCTGGCCCCAAGCCAGAACCAGCCCGCCGGCCGTACCGATGTCAGGCCCGTCGGCCGCGGCATTCTCAAGTCCGCCGGCCGTTCCTCAGTCAAGCCCGCCGGCCGCTCTGAGGTCAAGTCCGCTGGCCGCGCCGATGTCAAGCCCACCATCCGCGCCATTTACCCATAACCAAAAGAGGAGGATGAGGTAAAAAGGACTGATCTCTGCCCTCATCCTCGCCCCAGAGCGCCCCCCAGAGCTCGTTCCAGTGTCAGCTCCAGCCCCAGAGCTCACTCCAGTGTCGGCTCCATCCCCAGAGCTTGCACCAGTGTGGGCTCCAGTCCCCGAATCCAGCCCAAAGAGGGCTCCAGTTCCCGAGTTTAGCCCACGTAGGGCTCCTGTTCCTGAGTTTAGCCCAGAGATAGCTCCAGTCCCCGAGTTTAGTCCTGAGAGGGCTCCAGTCACCGAGTTTAGCCCCGAGAGGGCTCCAGTCACCGAGTTTAGCCCCGAGAGGGCTCAAATCCCAGATTTTAGCCCCGAGAGGGCTCCAGTCACCGAGTTTAGCCCAGAGAGGGCTCCAGTCCCAGAGTCTAGCACAGAAAGGGCTCCAGTTCCCATATCCAGCCCAAGGAGGGCTCCAGTTCCCATGTCCAGCCCAAGGAGGGCCCCAGTTCCCGAGTCAGGCCTTAGCGGTTTAGATTCTCCCCAAGGATTTTTTTGGGGGGGGGGGGTAGTAGGGGTTCATCCGTGGAGGCCAGGCCAAGTGCCGTTGCCAGGCTCCCCGAGCTCCCTACTCGCCATGGCCCCCTGAGCTCCCTACTCCTCCATGGCCTCCTGAACTATCTGCTCCGCCGCATCCTAGTCTGCCTATTCTGCCATGGCTTCCTAGTCTGCCTGCTCCGCCATGACTTCTTAGTCTGCCTGATCCGCCATGGCTTCCTAGTCTGCCTGCTCCGCCATGGTGCCCCGAACTGCCTGATCCACCATGGCGCCCGAGCTGCCTGATCCACCATGGGTCCCGGAACGGGTACCGCTCTGGAAGCCAGCCGTCCCGTGTCTGCCCTGAGGGGCCTCCAGAGCGCCCACCCCACCATTTTGCAGCACAAATGCATCACAGTGTAATATGTGTTTAAGTGAATGGGAATGTGTTTAGAGTTTTGCAAAAAGAGTGCATGCGATTTGCAAATAGAGCTTAACTGCCTGAACATGTTTAAGGTTTAGCAGAAAGAGTGCTTTATTCAACAAATTGGTTTAAGCTAGAGAGAATTTGGTTCAGAGAGTGGGGTTTAGTGTTTTAGCAATTCAGAAAAACTGTAAAAAAATGATGGCCGGATTTTAAACTAACAAAAAATATTCATAACATGTTCTCTACTGACATGTAGTCTACTACATATTCAAGTTTTGACCATTTTTAAAATAAAATGATAACAGTTCAACCTTTAAACCACTTTTTTTTTAATAAAAATGATGAGTCAGAATGATAAATTAAATTGTATCTGCTCCATAAACAGTTCTACCATGATAACAGTTCAACCTTTAAACCACTTTTTTTTTAATAAAAATTATGAGTCAGAATGATAAATTAAATTGTATCTGCTCCATAAACAGTTCTACCTAAGCTAATGTGCATTCTAAAAATCTCAACAGTTCTGATAACAAGGTAGCCTATTTTCCATCGACCGGTTAAGATTTACAACAAAAATTTGGTCCCATTTTCGTACAAAAATATGGCAGACAGACTGAATGAATTTGTAAATCCACAGTTTGAAAGCAGGTGGCGCCTATGAACTGCAGAACAGAGCTGTTTCCACGGTAACCTCTGTAAACAAAGCTGCTGCTGTGCTTCTAAACACTGTTTTAGTATGCATTACACGGATGGAAGACTTAAAGCAAATGCTATCGAAACTTTTCTGAAGACAGTCGGTTTCCTATTATGCATTAATACAAATAATTCAGTCATACTTTCTTTCATATAATTTCCCTCAGTAGTCTGCCTTCAGTCATGTTTTCACACAAAACGAAACTACTCTGCGTGTTGCGCCTGCGTGAGACTCTTAATAACTTTGATTAAAGCTGAGCAGTATTTATTGTGAGTTTTTCAAATCGCGATAATCGAATACGGGTTTAATGATAATTCAAATACGAAACGGGATAATTAGAATAACCTCATGGCCTATATGTCAAGTATGTCTTGGCGAGCTACCTCCAATCAGGCCACAAGCTACTGGTAGCTTGCGAGCGATGTGTTGGAGACCCCTGCATTAATGAGAAACAGCTGATTGAAGTTATGCCAGTAGTGGGCCGTCAGGGCCAGCAAAGCCTTCTCTGCTGGCCTAAACACTATCAGAATCACTAACTTAGTTTTAAAACAACGGTTTCATTGCCATTTATTTAAGCCAACAGACGCCTGCACTGTCGATTCTGAAGGCCTTAAGGCAGATTTCCTTGACCCTGGCAACACGATTGCTGAAATATGATTGGATAAAAGCTCTAATAGAAACATACACTACTGGAAGCAGTGCAACCAAGATAAAAGCTATGTAATGAAGAGACTAGACTATTGGAAATAATTGAATACACATTAATTTAAAAATATATTAACCAATCATATTTTGAGCTGGCAGCACCAGGGTGTGCAATGACATCTGCATTTTCTCGTCCTTTGATTGGATGGTCAGAGAGCGTACTAGTCAAAGCTAGCAAACAGCATCACTAAATCAATTTTTTTTTTCACAGTATTATTACTGTTTCTCAGGTTTAGATTTTCAGTGCATTTTGGAAAAATATTTGCCTACTGTAAATCTAAAAACAGTAGTATTAAATCACCGTGAAAAACAACCACACACCTCCTCGGCAACGGTGCTGTGAAAGACTCATCGTGAAGATGAAAAACCACTAGAGTATGGTAGGTTCATTTTCATTTTTGACTTTTTTTTATTGCTTTATGCGTTGCATTCTGATGTTATTTGCAAGATGTAAAGCCAGGTTTAAGTTTTCGTAAGAATATCTCTAACTGGTCTTTTCCTCCAGCCGCAGTGCCGCTGGTAGAGGCAGACCAGCGGGGAGACTCAGCGTGAAGATTAGATTCCTGGGGTACGTTAAAACATATGTATACACTTTTCTTCATAGTCTAGTATGAATTATTTTAATGTTACTTGCTCGCTTTCCCAGTAAATCTGTGCTAACTAGTAATTTCCTCCCGCAGCGCACTGGCAGACCGGCGGGGAGACTCGTGAAGATGAAAAGCAGTACAAGTTTGTTAAAATGTTAGGTCAAATTTAAAACACATGTAATCACCTTATTTGTTTTATACCAATGTTATCTGTAAGGTATAACTACGTTTGAGTTAATAAATGTCTGTAAAAACATCAGGTGGACTGTATTTGTGTCATTTTGTTAAGTTAATGCTTCAGCTACAGATGATGTGTGTTGCGCAGCTGTGGCAACTTGTTGAATTGTGTTATTGTAATTGGGTTTCTTGCTTTAGTAATGGCATTCATTCTCGCTATGTTTGCATAGTAGTTAAGAAAAATGTTGTAGTACATTTTATTCTACTTGCCTCAAACCACATACGGAAGCTCAAGTGCACCAACAGCACTTCAGCTATCAAAAAAAAAAAACATCAATTATTCAGTAAATGTACATGTGTTGTGTATTATGATGTTATATTTATATGTCATATCCTGGGAGGAGCTGGACAGAGGTAATCTAGTTTTCCACTGAATTGCACCTCGACGGTACAATGCTGCTGATGGACTCGCGGCTGAGATGACCATATGCAATGCTCTTTCATCAGGTACATTTTCATGTGGAAATTTCTAAACCAAATCACAGCAGAAACTCATTACATCATTTCCCCATACTTTATAATCTCCATGATCCCATATAAAGAAAGACTAGTAAATACTATAGCATATATTCTTAACTGTGGTGAAATGTTTAAAGACTGGTGGTTTTTAACTTTACTATAATTACTAAATTATACTACAGTATACTACAATTTACTATTTGTATCAATGTCATGTAAGATGTATGTTGTAATAATAAAATAAGTACCCAGTACGTAGTGTAAAACATATACTGCATCATATATTTTGTGTTATTACAATAAGGCAACTTGTTCTAAAACACAGTAGGTCATGCATACCACGCAATCTTAGAATAGGTACACCTTGTTTATGAAATACTAACAGTATAAATACTTTTAATTTTCCAAGTCATTACCCCCTTATCCCCTAAACTTTGCACATTGTTTCTGTTTACCTACATGTACGTACAGCTGTAAGTTATGCTTACGCGGAAAATTTCGATCTGTGTGTCATACATACCACGTAATTTCAGAATAGGTGCCCTTTAGTTATAAAATACTTACAGTATAAATGCTTTATAATTTCGCAGGTTATTACCCCCTTATTCCCCAAATGTTGCTTATTGTTCCCTTATACCAGGAATCCTCAAATCTGGCCCATGAGATCCACTTTCCTGCAGAGTTTAGCTCTAACCCTAATCAAACACACCTGAGTATGCTAATCGATGTCTTCAGGATCATTAGAAAATCACAGGTAGTTCAGTTTGATCAGGGTTGGAGATAAACTCTGCAGCGCATTGGCCCTCCAGGGCAAGATTTGATGAACCCTGCCTTATACCTACGAGTAGGTACTGTGGAGGTACTCTATAGTTACAAATAAGTACGCTGTAAATTCTGTTTAATTATGCAGTACATTGCGGGCTGTAATCTAAAGTTTACCCATTTTTGCGTGTAACCCATCAATCAAGGTTTTACTGGTTAGTTTGGTCTATTTAGGCCCTGCTAGTAAATACAGTAACTACACCTGACAGCAATAGCATATTTCTCCACTGACACCATAAAAGTAACCATATATTATGACAGGACAACATTTCAAGACGCTTCAAGCTATAAAAAGATCAAGGAAAATGTCAGTGGTTCAGTTTAAACTCACCAGTGAAGCATATTAACTGTGAGTTGCTGATGGTTGAGTTATAGACTGGTTTTCCTCTCTCTGCTGTGCACACATAAACTCCTGTGTGTTTTAGAGCAGCAGAACCGACAGTGTAGTTTCCTCCAGCTCCTCTGCTGCTGTCTGAGAGCAGCTTACAATCATTGCTGTTGCCTGTATAAAATGAAAAAGTGCAGTTACCTCAAGAAATGAGCAGTAATTTTTACATGAGTCTTATAAATTACCTCTGTTGGTATAATCAGAGTATTTAGATTGATTAAATGTTTTAATCGCTATAATATTTTTTTATGAAACCAGTTTATTCAGATGTTACTACATGAAGCACATTATATCTTACCTGATGAGACAGTTACAGTGAACCAGCTGAATGTCCAGCCTGTAGAGGAGCCGTTAACCTCACAGATTGTGTGTGTGTGTGTGTGTGTGTGTGTGTGTGTGTGTGAAGAGTTGATCAAACTCACCTGATACTGTCAGTGTAACTTCTTCACTGATGTGTAAGCTGCGTGATCCTTTTGTCTCTGCTCCATAACAGGAGTATTTACCTGCGTCAAACTCAGTAACAGGACTGAATGTGAGTTCCTGTAGTTCACTGAAAACATTGTCTGAATCTTCTTTATACCAGCCGTACTGCCAGCTAGTGCCTCTCTCAGCATTTATGTCACATCTGAGAGTGACTTTCTCTCCTCTGAATACATGTTGAGCAGGTTTAATTGTCACTTTGGCTTTTGTTTTTTCTGTACAATAACAACAATTCACAATGAAAAAATGTGCTGCTTTTACTGTATGAACACAGTTACTTGACTGTAAAACACACACGCTAAATCAGATGAGACTGAAGTTTTGTTCTCTATAGCTGTTATAGTCATTTATATAAGATCTGTCAATATACAATTATTGAGAATTGGGAAAAAATTGGAAACCGTGCTAGGCAAGTTCAACTAATACTTCATTCCGAAAAATAATATAATCCATGAGAGAATGTGCTTTTACACACATTACACAGAGATGTTCATCCGTGCACTTTATAAGTTAACAGAGAGTTGTGACTTTGATGCACAGAAAACTGAGAACATCCGAGATTGTTTTTCAACAAGATTTCCAACAGAAGATCTTGTCTCACTGCTCTGATTTTGATTTCACAGAGAATGTAAGAAATATGTGTTGTTTTTGATAGAATCATGGTTTGTTTCTGTTTCTTGTGTTTTACACCTCATAATTGTCACATGAATAATTTAACTTGTTAAAAGGGTGAGTTTATAATCATAATAAAATGTAAGTAATTCCTCAACTCGCAGTACTCATATTTGATGAAATATATGACTCAAATTGACTCACCTTCAGTATGTTCGGAGTAGATGTTTGAAATCAGCACTAAAACGCAAAGAGAAAAACTCATTACATTGAGCAGATAATTATGAAGTTGGGCAAATATAAAGATATTGTATGGGGACTGCATATGTGTCTAGATAAACATGAAAACATCTGACTGGTATTTTATAGATTTGGTTATAGCAGAGAACTGTTTCAGGAACTTGAAGACAACAGTCTGATCACGAGCAGAAGAATAAAGACAAACTCTTACTGCATACTAGTGAATATTATGACAACAGTGACAATAACTGCAAAACAAATCAACAAAATGGATTCAACACCATTATAAAGCACACAACTGAATTACAAACACACTGGTCTACAACACTGACTCATCTTTCATGCATACATCAAGGACTAGAGCTGAATTTTAAACTCTGAGAGCAGCAAGAAAAGACATAAATCTAGGAACACTAAAACACTTGATCGTTTACAAAATATAATAGCAATTCCACTGAAATACATTTAGAGAAAATAATACTCACAGAGCACAAGAGGAAGTTGACTGAGCTCCATACTGACTGAATGATGGCAGACGGTTAAAGACACAGACTGTGTTAAAGACTCAAGACTTCCTGAAACCTGCAGTCAGATCTTTAGGATCATGTTGTCATGACCCATTCAGTATTAAATAGTACAGTATTTTTCTGCCATTATGAGAAGTTGTATTCTGTTGTGTTCAATGAACAAGGGAAATGAAACAATATTTGTATGTCTCTTTATTGTAATGGTGGTATTAGTTGTGTTTGTAATTAGGTATTTACATGACAATAAATTGAACAATGCTGCTCCTCTCTCAGTGGTTAGTGCACTGGAGCTGAAATAGAAGAAACCAAACCACAACTATGAGCTCACATCTATCTGTTTCTATTCTATCAGGCCTCTGACACAGTTTAATATTCATACACCAAAGCATGCGACGGGCACATTTGCAAAAACAAATTTAATGCTTATGAATTCCAGTTTATCTTAATGAATCCACCTTCTTTATTTGAAAAAAGTTTTATTTTCAGCTCCCAGAAGTCTCTTTTATTGTGTTAGATCACGAGTCTTTTATTGTCATTTGAACAGTTTACACATGGTGGAAAACTAAGCAGTGAAATTTGTGTGGTACTGTAGACTCTGAATAACAACAACAAAAGCACAGCAATGCCGAATACAAAAGTAAAATATAACATGACAACAATGCAGACTACACTGGTCACTGTATATTTCACACTGTTGACTAAGTAGTGACACAGTCTGTAAAAAACTGTAGCAAATCTGAAGAAAGAAACCATTATTTGATTTTTTCTTATGAATATTTTTAGAAAAATACAGCCTACATCAGACACCAGCATCAATATTTAACTGAGAGAATGATGTGAAAGAGGAAGTACAAGAGAAAGAATAAACAGCTTGCATTAACTTAGACGCATTACTAAGAATTTCTAATAGACCCTTTGCAAAGTCCCCCCCCCCCGTTACTGTTGCTATGTCCGATAACCCATGATGCTCTCATGCCACATATCATGTTTTTCACAAAATACAGCAAAGAGAAAACTGACAATGCACCAACAGACAGGAAAGAGCATGTTACTTTAGGTATAAAACAAAGTCTCAGCTTTCAAATTGTTTTATATTTTTTAAATCAAACAATAAATATACTTTTGTGGCTCTTTAATGTGTCGTGACAGATAATTGTAGCGCCTCAGTTCAAGCGGCATGCTAACCGATAATCTCTTCCACTTTACTAGTTATAGCATGAAGCAAACATGAATGAACATCAGAAGGTATCTTGTTTTATAACCATTGAAAGACATCAATACACACCATTTTTCATGTCCACCAATGTTAATCTACTCTGCTGTCTGGTTTGTTTGTCAGACAAAATGCCAGATTCAATGTTATGATTGGTCAGATCGCCTGTCAATCAAACTCCCTGCGATGGGTCAATTGATGGTGCCATGATGCCAAATAAACCACATGCAGTGTGAAGAGAAGCTCATATCAGTGGTTTTCAGAGCTTGTTATATTAGTGCTTCTTCCAGAATGAGTTACCAGCTGTGTTGTGTGCATCTTGGTTGCAAATTACTCCGGTGCTAAGAGAAATTAAACTCTTTGGATGGAACTGACACCCCTTGAGGAAGGCTATATATCAGACCTCACCTAATACAGTCCTTTCAGTCATACTCCAGAATAATGGTCCTTTGAGCCGGATCTGGCATTTCGCATGGACAAAGGATTGATCCAAGTCAGTCAGCCAGTATTCTCTCACACAACACAGCTTGCACAAGGACTTGGAAATGCTGCAGAGAACATCCCTTCACCTTCTTCAAGAGTATCGAGTCCTATAAGTCAAGGGGTCCATGGGACACCTTGGATGAATGGCCTGTTGCCTACGAGACGAAACGTTCTTTTCAGAATATGGATGACACTAAACTGCAGCCACCTTGTCCCAGTTACGTCCCAGTGCAGCCTATTCACCATCCTCAGCCTTCTCCATATCACCGGCCATGGGAAGTACAGCAGCCTACTCCTTTACCACAGACATCTTACACTACACAGGATAGGCCATCCATGCGTCATGAAACTGCATGCTACCATCAAGGGTCTACGTTGTCTCCGTCAATGCTCCAGCCCACCTATGGTCAGCGACAACAGACAACCTACTCCACAGCACCATCCCTGAGGCCACCCCAACCCTTTCCTATTACTACTAGAGGCTCCTCACTCAGTTTGAATCAGGGGACTGTCTATCAAAATCTGCCCATCCCAGCAGAGGAAAGCACTGTAGATCCTCAAAGTGATTCTAACATGCTAGACATTTTAGGAAAGATGATGAGTGAACTCCAAATCATGAAAGATCAGATTCTGGCTGCCACACCTATGTAGGGTATCAGAGCAAATCAGACAATTTAAGATTCGATCAAGAACATGGTTGAAACAGAAAGAGCCAAATTCCACAAAGAGGCCCAGGACAACAAGACAATGTAATAAATCTGTCCACGATACCTTAGCACCAGCCAGTCTGAAGCAAGTCTAATAATAATAATGATAATAATAATAATAATAATAATTCCTTACATTTATATAGCGCTTTTCTGGGCACTCAAAGCGCTTTACATAGAAGGGGGAATCTCCTCAACCACCACCAGTGTGCAGCATCCACCTAGGATTATGTTCATGTTGGGTATGTATGAGTTTGAAAATTAATGCTTGAAACGTTTCTTCCAATCAATTCTTTGTCAAATGTATCATATTCTTGTTATAGAAATCATGTCCAAAATTATACTCCGCAAGAGCAGGAAAATCCGTACCATGTGACTGATAAGATAACATGTTGATTTATGTATTGAGAGGAGAAACATCGCAACACCCCGAGCTAAGACAATATCTAATTGGTCAAGAAACCATTTGGGATGTGTCCAACAGCCCGGTTTAAATACTCAGGACACCATCAAATTATGCTTTTAGTCATGCTTTTTGCCACTGCTTTTTGCCTGTGAATTCTTCGAGCGCAGTTCCAGCATGCTTCGGCCTGCACGCCCGCTGCTACTTAGCCACAATGAGAAGAAAAAACATCTAGTCTCATTACTTCTATTCCTTTATTTTAGTTTATTTTCTTTCCGTTGAGAGTTTCGTGTTCTGAGTTAAGTTTTGCAGCAACGCCGTGTCTCCGAGTTTACCTCGAGTCTGTGACCGCCTCAAAACTTCAACCAGCCCACAACTCCGCATCTTCAGCCAATGCCCAACCATTGGCTTCCCAAGACATCACTTCAATGACTACTGAACTTCCAGCCAATCAGCAACCTCAGGAAACCCCCTTTCTGCAACGACGACAACAAAGGGAACACCCCAACACAGGCAACGCAAGTACCTCCAGATTCTAGCTGAACTGGTGCATTTAATATAAATTTTAACCTCATTGAGGAACTCAGTGCCAGGGTTAATTAAGTGATTGATGATTGTTCAGGTCTATGCAATTGCACATGTTGCTGTAAACTTGGGATTTCACATTTTCATTCTCTTAAACTCATTATTTCCTACTTTCTCTCTTCCTGCAACTTGTATGAATGTGTGAGTGCGTGTGTTTATGTGTTATATTAGTTTATATTGTCTTAGATTTATCCAATAAAGCCTTATTTATATTGAAAAGAGAAGTATCTTGTGTTTTGTACTTACAAGTTAATGTCTTAAACTGCCGATCTTGTTACTGTGCTAATTAACAGTGTTTTCACTATATTTTGGATTTTAATATCCATTGCCGAGTTGATGTTATATGGCTCGTTAACTGAATCGCTGGCCGACTCAGTGATCAGCCGTAAAATTGTGATTCTGTTCAAATTCCCTAGAAAATAAAAAATAATTCCCTTTGAGCTAAGTTGGCCTGTTTCCCTTAAACCTATTAGACCACAGATGAATCCAGCCCCGTGTGGTGAGTGCAACTACCTAAGTCCCTCTTCTTTGCGGCATCCTGAGGAAACCAGTTCCACTCCTTATCAGAGAAGAGCTCAGCCACCACCTGATCGCCACCTAGATACTCCTCTCACTCATCAGTATTCGAGAACATAGTATGAGGCCCCTAGAGAGACCTTTGCTTATCCTGAACAGGTGTATTTCCAGTCCAAGCAGTCAATTGGACCGAAGCCAGCTCATAGAGCTCCTTATTCCCCGAATACAAATCCTGCAGGACAAGAAACTACATTCAGTGGTCCAATGCCAACCATACCAGACTTTAGCACCAAAGACCCCAGTGAGTTTACACAGTTGAATATAGCCATTGAGAACCTCTTACCACCTGATGCCACAGAACTGTTCAGATACCAAAACCTGTTGGATCATCTGAGACTGGATGAAGCTCGGCTGGTGGCAGACTCCTACCTCAATTCACCATTCCCATACTCAAATACCATGGCTGCTCTGAACGAAAGGTTTGGCCAGCCACACAAGTTGGCACTTAAGAAGATAGCCAAAGTGATGGATTCCCCAGACATCAGGCGGGGAGATACTGAGGAATTCGACAAGTTCGTTTTGCAGATAAGGGCTCTTGTTGGTATGTTGGAGACTCTTGGAGATGGAGGTGAAGCTGAGCTTTGATGCGGGTCACATGTAGAGAGACTACTGAGTAAGTTACCTTTTGAGATGAGATCAGGATTCCGAAGACAGATGGACCACCATCCTGGGTCAGTGTATAACCTTTGTGAGTTCTCTGAGTGGTTGCAGTATGAGGCCTGGTGCCAGAGCAGTGAAGCACAGGTCAATTACAGAGGCCAGAGAGTGGAGTAGAAATCAGAGCGCAGACAAGAAACAAAACCAGCTGCTCGTTCAGCCACCATCCTTCATGGAGCCGATGACATTGTCATTAAGGCACCTGCTGAGCCACCTCAAGCCAAGTCATCTAGAGTGGAGACCAAAGTTCCACCTAAAGCCTTTTGCCCATACTGCGATAAAGAGGACCATTATCTCAGTCAGTGTGCCACATTTAAGTCCTTCAGTAAACAACAAATGATAGACTGGATCCGAACTAATCGTAGTTGCTGGCGTTGTGGGCGGACACACCTGGCAGCTCAGTGCACACTTAAGAAGCCTTGCGGTATCTGCCGGGGTAAGCATTTGCAAATCTTGCATGAGGTTAACACAAAGGGCGCCAAAGAAGATTCCTGCCTTGTCAGCTCAACCGCAGAGACCCTGTACTTGGATAGACCCAATGACTGCAGACATGTTCTCCTGAAAGTCATCAGAGTCTTGCTACGCTATGGAGGTAAGAGGCTCAACACATATGTCGTCATGGGTGATGGTTCTGAGCGGACTATACTTCTTCCTGATGCCACCCATGAGCTTGGAATACAAGGCCAAGCTGAAAGCATAGCTTTGCGGAAAATTTGCCAAGATGTGCAGACTGTTAGTGGTGCATCGTTTCCTTTCACATATCTCCAGCAGATCAGCCTCAGAAGATGTTTAAGATTTCTGCAGCCTTTACCACCAAACGCCTTGGTCTGGCTAACCACTCGTATCCTTTGAGCATCCTGAAGAAATGCAAGCACCCGAAAAAGATCTTCGAAAGATCGATTTGGGCCTTTGAAAAGGTATGTCCTCTACTGCTCATTGGGGCTGATAATACCCACCTAATAAAACCAATAAGACCTGCCTGTCTTGGCCCACCCGGTGGTCCGGCTGCTGTAAAGACGAGGCTTGGATGGACCCTGCAGGGACCAGTCAGGCTCTTGGAGACTCAGTTGCAGCCACAACAGTGCCTTTTCCTGTCTCTTACCCCTGCAGAACTGGAACCTAAACGAGATGTTGAGAAGTTATGGTAACTTGATGTTCTGCCTTTCTGATGTAAGAAGCAGGTCACAAGATCCTGGGAGGATCGGCAAGCCATTAACCTTCTAGAGACCAGGACAACTCGTGTGGAGGTAGACGGGATATTACACTATGTGACACAAAAGGATTCCCCCTTTTTCCATGCTCCAAAGGAGGCAGTGATGCCAAGCATCAGAAATATGGAGCGACGACTAATTCAAACTCCAGAGAAAGCCACTGTATACAACACTGGGATAGAGAAGTATGAACTTAATGGTGCTGCTTCTAAACTCCCTACAGATGGAGGCACTGTAACAGGAGAGTCTTGGCATAATGGAAAGGACCGTGTTGTGTTTAACTGCTCCTTCCAATACAAAGGCCTGCACTTGAATGATTCCCTGTTGCCTGGTCCAGCCTTGAGCCCCTCTTTCCTGGGTGTCTTACTTCGCTTTAGAGAGCATAGTGTAGGTATCAGCGGTGACATCCGTGGGATGTTTCACCAGGTCCTGCTGTTACATGAGGACAGGCCCCTCCTGCGCTTTCTCTGGCGCGGCATGATATGAGACGAACTACCTGATGTCTATGAATGGTGAGCACTGCCATTCGGTACCACGTGCAGTCCATGCTGTACATCTTTCACCCTTCAAAGACACGTCTCATTGCACAGCACACTGGATGAAGATGTGAGACATTCCGTGGAGAGATGCTTCTATGTGGATAACTGTCTTCAGAGCTTACCATCTGCTCAAGAGGCACAGCAGTTACTGGACAAACTTTGTAAACTGCTAGCAACTTGAGGGTTTGACATCCATCTATATCAGCAACGTGCAAGAAGTCATCAGTCACTTGCCGCCAGATCTTCTAAGTTAGAACTGTGGCTTTCACATAATAAAGTAAATCCACGTGAATCCACCTTGGGACTGAGCTGGCACTGTGAGTCAGATAACCTAGGATTCAAACACAGACCTGTTAATTATGGAGCCCTGACAACGCGGAACATATATCATGTGTTAGCAAGTCAGTATGATCCCCTTGGTGTCATTCTTCCCTTTACCACTCATGCAAAGGTGATTGCTCAGCAGCTCTGGGTGAAGAACAGAAATTGGGATAACCCACAACTTCCTGATAACCTTCAACGAGCATGGAAGGTGTGGGAAGCTGAGCTTCAGTATTTACCTCATGTAGTACTCCCTAGATGTTACACCCCTTCCAGCATGGGACCACCCTGCGGTCACTCATGAGTTCCACATCTTCACTGATGCTTCAGAGAAAGTGTATAGGCAGTCGCTTACCTTCGATCCGAAGATCCTAGTGGGAGAGTACACCTTTTCTTTTCTCCTGGCCCGTTCCCGTGTTGCCCCACGTAAGCAGTGTTCAATACCTAGACTTGAGTTGTGGAAGTGTGGACTTGAGCACTCTTGTAGAAGTGCAGTTGGCCAAACTGTCCTTCACTGGTTACATTCAAAATCCTGCCGCTTTAATGTATTTGTGGGTAACAGGGTAGCAGAAATTCAATAATTAACAGACCTTAAGGCATGGCATCACATCTCACCTGTGGCAAGAATCTGAAGGACCTTACCATATGGAATCTAATCCATTTAGAATTCCTCCTCCAACCTCAGAGTATTTGGTCATCACCCCCAGCCATGCACAGCCTGGAATCTGATGATAACGAGGAGTTAAAATGAGGTATATTCTGTGGCATTATTAACTCAGCACCACAGACTGCAGATGGTAGTAAATTTAGCAGCTGGAAGGACTTGGTTGAGTCGGTGGCACAGGAGCTGCATGGGGCGCATAGAAGGCCTCAATCCAAACGAGATATTCAACTCGTTTATGTTCAAAAGATACTTTGACACTGTGCTAGGCAAATTCCATTACTACATCATCCAGAACAAAAAAAATTATAATCCCAGGAGAGCATGCTTTTACCAACATGTACAAAGGCAGAGAGAAAAGGCAGAGATGTTCATCCGTGCACTTTATGAGTTAGCAGAAAGTTGTGACTTTGGTGCACAGAAAACCAAGAACATCCGAGATAAGCTTGTGGTTGGCATCAGAGATAAAATAGGTTACAGTTAAATTTCTTCCAGCAGTAGTGGAGTGTCAGGGTGGACACACTGGAATGTAGCATATTGTACATTGGCTAAAGTGTAAAATGAAAATATACTGTACATTTCTGACCACTGGCGAATAAATAAGCTTTTTTGGCATTGTCGTTTTGCTGTATTTTTGTATCAGATTAAGCTGGAACATGTCTGATAACTAGTCATTGTTTAGGGGCAAAGGAACAAAGTACAAGTACAAGAACAAGAACAAGAGTACAGTGTTTTCTTTACTAAAAAAAAAAACATGATAGCTTTAGTCTGGTACAGTATCTTGCGTCTAGTCATGCCAATACAGCATCATTTTTTTACAAGATTTTGGCTAAATGTATTAAATTAATGAAAAAAAACTGTCAACACATTAAAGACATTAAAATATTTTTTCTAGATATTTAAAATGTTTACTGCTTGGTTAAAACATATGCTACTCATATCAAACTGCGTTGTGAGAGGGAAAAAAAATCACGTAGGCTTTATGTCGCATTTTATTAATACATTCAGAAATAATGTAGGCTAAAATACCGGTGAATAAAGCAAGATGTTTACAAAAGTTATAAACATTATAAACACAGCTATAGGCTATTTTAGTTCCCTTCTAAAATATAAATTAACAGCACAGTGAGGCGGTGCTCACGCTGAATGGCACAGATTGTACTACGGACTATTTCCTTTCCGTGAACTTTGGAGCGCGTCACAATGTCCCTCAGCACATTTTTTCTTTCTTTCCTTTTTTAATCTGTAAATGATTTAAGTGAAATATATTTCATGTATATGCCTATATATTCTTTTTTATTCCTATAGTTTTATTCAGTTTTCTCTGTTCAGAAACAAATGCGGTTTTATTTTCTATTTTATTCTGTTTTATACCATTTTACTACATAACAGTAAAATAATGCTTAAATTATCCTTAAAATATAAGAAATAAAATAATCCATACCAGCCTACTGTAATGATGAGTCAACGGAGTGAGGATCCATTTGCAGCTTTTAATAAAAGGTAGACACAGTTGTAAAGGCATGGTCAATCAACAGCAAAGGCACACTGCATGAAAATAGTAGAATCCAGACGAACAAGGGAATGGTAAACTTCCACTTAACCTCAAGTTTTTCAGATGTATACGGATAAAAATGGACCCAGGTTACACAAAACATCCTCATGTCCACAAATATCCACAAACATCCGCATTCCTCAAGTAAGCGGAGATGTTCAAGAATCCATAAAGTTAGATGGGAAAATACAGATGACATACGGGTATTTGTGGCCTGCTGGCTGCAGTCCATCTTTCATATGTTAATGACTGACTGAAAGGTCTGCTGTAGTCATGGAGCAGGGGAGGGGGAAAAGTGCTGGCTGTAGTTCACAGCAAACTACACAATTGCAAAGATATTCAGACACAATTAGGCAACCTCTATGTAAAAACATAACCGAACACGTGTGAATTACTGATTCGATTGACCAAATTGAATTTATGTGAATTCAATTTGATAAATTCACACAAATTCAATTAGGCCAACTGAAAAATTTAGATGTGACCAGTCACTAGAAAATGTTGAGGTCTGACATTTTTACAGTATAATAACTATATATTTAAATAGCTATTTTAGACAGCAACACATAATACATTTGATTTATATAACTTTTAAAATTTATATTACATTATTTTAATACCTACACTTTTGTATGCTGACATAATAGTTCAAGCTGATTAAGAGATAAGTTAATAAAATAATCTAGCAAAAAATAAATAAAATAAAACCAAACAGCATTTCAGAATATAAAACAATGGGTTTATTTAAGGATATTTTACAAGTGTGCAAGGATAAACAGTTACAGGAGTAAAAAAAAAAAATAGTGCTGGGTAACGATTAAAATTTGTAATCATGATTAATCACATGATTGACTGCGATTAATCGCGTTGTTATGCACAAAATTCAATAATGCATTCAAAAGTAGTTGCTGTGCTCACAAAAGTGGCGTGCTCTTTTCCTCATTTTATCGACTGCTGAATGTCCTTCCATCTTGGCATAAAGAGTAAAATCATACATGTTTTCAAATTTAACACACCAGGGGCCTGTTTCAATAGGGAGGTTCAACCAACTCTGAGTTGAAACTCAAACTCTGAGTTGACTTACCCTGAGATGGGAATCTCTGAGTTTTCGGTTTCAGAACAGCTAAATTGTGTTAGTTCAGTCGACTCTGAGTACGTTGACTCTGAGTTTAGCGCGTGCACCACGACTATGAGAAGTCATGATCAATAGAGCTCCGATGTTACGATTCACCATGGCAACAGCTCCCGCCAAAAAGACATCTGCATACTTCAGACAGAGTCAATACAAGTTTAATTCTTATCACTGTTATAATATCACCGGTGAAAACTGGCAGAACGGTAGGTTATTGAACTAATAGGCTATTCATTTTCATGGTATCCCACGGGCAAAAAAAA